>NC_056726.1:1347412355-1347674855 GCF_019279795.1 Protopterus annectens | reverse complement strand
AAGTTTAAAGTTTTGAATTGGTTTTAGATACAAAGTGGTTAGCAAGATAATCAAATTCTAGTTTGTTGTCATTAATTACCCACATTAGTTTTGTTTGTTCATCCTGCTATAGAATATTTTTTGTAGAGATGATGATTATTTGAGAGCTGTTCATTTTAGGAATAAATCATTGGTTTGTTTTTTGGAA
Source organism: Protopterus annectens (assembly GCF_019279795.1). Taxonomy (NCBI): domain Eukaryota; kingdom Metazoa; phylum Chordata; order Ceratodontiformes; family Protopteridae; genus Protopterus; species Protopterus annectens. The sequence continues at coordinate 1,347,674,668 of NC_056726.1, read as the reverse complement.
TTCAGTACCAGCTTGGGCTCGGTGATCAAGCTTTCTAAGTTAGTAAAAGTATTGCGTAAGTTGTTGGAGTTTGACAGCTGAACATATTAACGGAGAATTGTCAGTGTATTGTATTATGTTACAGCTGTTATGGATATGGTTGATTAATATGTGAAAAAGTAGGTGGCTAAAATAGAGCCTTGTGAGACATCAGTTGAATTTGTAAAAAAGGTAAAGAATATGGCTTTCCACTTAACGGATTACCTACATCCAGAGAGATGACTATTGAAGTGATGTAGACTTGAGGTGGTTAAGTCTAGATTAGAGACTCTTTTTTTTTTAAATTACAGAATCTTGAAAGTAAGATTTCATATAAAATGGTATCAAATGTGACTTCCAAGATAGCTGCACGCTGACCAACAGCTAAAAATTAGCTCTCCACGTTTGAAAAAAGAAATTGAGAAATAAGAGCTAGTGATTCTGCCAGGTTGTGCAAAATTCAATTATAGGCTGGTAAGAACATTACCTGGATGCCAGCAAAGAAGAAATTTAAAGAACCAGGAAGAAAATCAAGTAGGAAAGGTGAAGTGAAAACAATGACTGGGAAGAATTCTGCAGCTGCAAAAAGCAGTTCAAGCTCCAGCATTGGTACAAGAGATGATTCCTCTTTATGGGAAAAATAAACCAGATATACTCACAAGTGATTCAAATAAATGAAACATTGAGGAGTATATTAACTCAAATAACAAAAAAATAAATGAAACTTTACCTAGCTAATCAGACAAGCTGATAAAACTACAAAAATCAGAAGCTGAAATGAAGACTTTTCAACAAGAGCTGTTTCAAAAAGTGGTAGAGCACATATAGAAAACTCATGCTTTTCTGCTATACCAGAGAAGCTGGAAAGAACAGACTGTATTCATTTTATGAAGGCACAAAAATTAAGCAACTGGACTGGTATTCCAGAGCAGGACGTGTTAATTGAAAAGATGTGTAAGCTGTAAACCTGGCCATGAGAAAGCAGCCAACACCTGTATAGTAAAGATGTAATCATACTATCCGAAAGAGTTGCTCCTGACAAAACTGTGGTTCACAGGTTCATAGGTTCATAGTAGGTACTAGGCTATCTGCCCAATGGCATTTATAAGCCTAGCCGGAATTGTGTTGGCTTTTGCCACCCCCATAGATTAGTTCCCTGTGCCTCTGTCCAGCAGAGCCATTGAAGTGATCCCCAGGGTAAACTTTTTATTTCCCATCCAATCGTCAAGGTTTCTCTTGAAGAGTGTTAGTGAGGAGCTCTGCCTAATGTAGACTGGAATCTTGTTCCAAAGCATGGGAAGTCTCTCGGGCAGGAATCTATCCCTCCAGCACGTCCTGTTTATTGTTGTGGTGAGGTTTAGATCCCTAGAGCGTGTGGCTCGAGGGGATAAGGTTTTCTTTAGGTGGAGCAAGTCCATCAATTCTGAGTTGAACATGGCCTTGTATGTCAGGCATAGATCACCTCTGAGTAGGCGGTATGCAACAGAGTACAGCTGGAGTTTCTTCAGTCGAGCTGCATAGGACATCTGTTTGAAGCCAGTGATCCTCTTGGTGAGGTGCTTCTGTGTCTTTCCAGCTGTTGCAGGTGTCTTGTAAGGTACATCCCAAATGGTGCATTGTACTCTATGATGGGTCTGATGAGTGATGTGTAGAGGGGCACAATGACCTCTTTTGATCTGGATGCAAACTCCTTTGTGATTAGGTGGGCCGCAAAGAAGTATTTTCTAACAACTTTGGCAATGTGATTATCAAAGGAAAGATTACTATCTACTTGGGTCCCCAGATCCCTTATTACGTCTTCCATATTTTGGGGTCTACCACGTATGTGGTAGTTTGTGGGTACTTTGTTTTTTCCAAAGGGGAAACATTTTGGCATTTAGCTTGAGGCCATGATTTTGACACCAGGTATCTGTCTCAGTGAGACCCTTTTGGAGGATGTCTGTATCAGCCAGAGAGTCAATTATAGCCCCTAGTTTGCAGTCGTCTGTGAACTTGGTCAGACATAGACCTCCTGTGCTTGCCTGTACCTCTGAGAAGCATATGCCAAACAGGAGGGGTCCTAGGACTGAGTCCTTAGGAATGCCACTTGTAACCTGTTTAGATTCAGACCTAGCTCCCACAACTCTTACCATGTGGGTTCTGTCAGTGAGCCAGATGGCAGCCCATCTTGTGACATAGGGGTTTATGTTTAGGCTGGTGAGCTTATCTATAATAGCAACCAAAAGTTCAACTGGAATGCTCACAAAAAGAATTAAAAGGTGCTTATAAGTGAAGCCAGGCTTGAACAGGGACAATACGATTTATTGACATAAAATATCTCCTGGTTAAGCGCTTTCATCCACTGCAAGTGGACTTCATCAGAACACTAATGCAAAATACAGTCAGACTTTTAAAGTTTTTTTGGCACCAAAAACTAATACAAAATTTTAAAGTGCCATTCCCTCATACTGAATAAATACTTGGTCCTTTATATACATTTAAACCATATTTAAAAACTGGTCAAACTGTTCAAACTAATTAAAAACATTATACCAGAATGGGGAATGGTGTTGAAGGCTTTTGCAAGGTCTAGGTAGGCTGTGTGGACCACCTTTCCCTCATCTATAGCATTGGTAACTGTCTCAAAGAAGTCCACTAGGTTCAGGATGCATGATCTGCTCTTAACAAAGCCGAACTGGGTAGGGTCCAGTGTTTGGAGGTTACGAATGTCTCTGTTAATGAGATCCATGATGATGCGCTCCATAGCCTTGTAGGCCAAGCTAGTCAGGCTTATAGGGCAATAGTTCCCAGGGTCTGCTGTGGCTCCACCTTTGTGGAGTGGAATAACCATTGCTGTGCACCACTCCATGGGCACGTAACCTGTAGAGAGGCTGAGTTTGAACAGTGTGTTTAGGTGAGGGGTTAGTTAATCTTTGAGCTCATGTAAGATGCAGCCTGGGACACTGTCCAGTCTCATTGATGCTGTGTTTTTGGCTTTGGAGAGGGCTGTTTTAACCTGAGTGTCTGTGATTTCAGGGGCACTACATTCTTCAGGTATGGTTATGGGTTATGGTTATGAGGGGGGTGAAGTTTGCACTGATCCTGTCTGCCAGGATGTTGGCGATATCGGTCGATTCAGTGTATTTTGTGGCATTCTGCACTAACTCCGAGTAGGTCTGAGAATTGCTACTTAGATTCTTGGCATAGCTAAAGAATGCCTTGTGGTTATCTTTGGAGTCCTTGGCAATTTTTCTTTCAAAGCTAGCCTTGGATGATTTTATGAGGGATCATAGTTTCTTGCTGGTACTGATCAAGGATGTCTTACCTTCTTGGGATTGTACTCTTTTCTGTACTAGTTTCTTCCTTCTATTATATAGCTTGTTTATGGCAGGGGTCCACCAGACTGGTTTCCTTTTCTTGGAGGAGTGAGTCTTGTTTTTTCTTGGGATAGCATGATCCATGCATTTTTGTAGGTGCTCATAGAATGCATTAGTAAAGGATTTTGCAGCTTGGCAGCGTTATCCTTTAGCATGGGGGCTTTGAAACTTTGCACCTTTGTCTTAAGTAACATGAAGTTTGCTTTTGAAAAGTTTTTCATGGTGGTTTCTTTGACTGGGAGTGGGGGTGGAATGTGGATATCCAGAGTGATTAATTTATGGTCAGATCTAACCAGCGAGGGGTTGCCCTCCGGTGTGGAACACCGGTCGCCCATGTTGGTGATGACCAGGTCCAATATGTTGTCACCTCTGGTGGGGGTGTTGACCAGTTGATCCAGGGCATTTGAGTTTATAAATTCTAGGAAATGTTGGGCAAGTGAGTTAGTACTTGAGTAGTTCTCCCAGTTAATGTTTGGGTAATTGAAATCACACAATATCAGGGTGTTTGGTAGGATCGTTATGTTTCCAGAAATGCGGAATGGGGGTCCTGGGACATGGTGGGTGATCTGTAGCAAACTACAATTTGAATTGCAGTTTTGTCCATTGTTAGTTGCACATGGATGATCTCTGAAGCATCATGCTGTGCCATTAACATGGAGGGGTGGGTATCCTTGACGAGTATGGATACGCCCCCGCCTTTAGTATTTCAGTCCTGGTTTTGTGGCCGAATGTATGCTATGAGTTGTAGCCTGGTAGTGTTGGGGTGCTCTCTAGAGCCTTAAACCAGGTTGCTGTTACTGCACATATATGGATTTTCTCCATATCGAGGAGTGCCTCGAGTGCGTGCATTTTGAGATTTAGACTTCTGGCATTGAGCAGCATTACCCTCAGTTTTTTATTACTTGTGCTATTTACGGCAGTGGGTTTGTCTTTTGAGCCTTGCCTAAAAAAGGCACTATGGGGGTGGCAAGAGCCTAGGCCAGTATTTGAAAGCCTAAGGGTGACAGCTGCAAGCCGTCTCTAGCGAAGCTGAAAGGCTGAAAGTAATCATTTGAAATGTTGGGACCCACTAGTGTGAGTCCCAAAACACAGAGACTGAATGCCTGAAAGAATGGACTTTTATGTACTAAGCCCGAGATGCCATTTTTTGAAATATTCTCTTTTCTCCAAGGAATGGTAATCTCTGTGTTGGTATATATAGGTTTTGGGTGCAGAGGGGGGCTTGCCTCTTGGCAAAAAGAAGTTTTAAGGAGAATAACGATTTTCGAGATTCACTGTCCTCCTGTGTTTTGGATCTTTAATAGAGGATACAAAATAAACAAGATATAGATGTTATTTTGGAATATAATGGGAACACTGAACTGATGCTACTATAGAAGGATAAAAACTGTAAAATAAATCAGTAAGGGTAATGGACATATCAGAGTTATGCTTACATATAATAGACAAACTGAAGATGTGCAAAGAATTATAGACAAGCATCGGCTCACCCTAGATGGCTTAGCTGTTTTAAAGAATAATAACATCCTAATGGATCAACTTTTGTTCACCTATAAAAGATCTCAAAATTAAAAACAAATGCTAAGTTATAAGGAACAAAATACTTGTAGGTTAAGACATATTATGACTAAAAAAGCACGGTGCCATATTTTAATTGTGAAGTCTATAAATACTTTAGTAAAGAAAAAATATTTCAACCTCCTATTACTCACAGAAAATATATGTTTGAAGCATATGCTACGTCATACTAAGAATACAGTGTATTTAGCAAATTATAGAATCTGTTCAGCATTTTATGTGGTTAAAACAAATTGTAAGTTAAAGGAAAGAATAAGTGATTATATATTAGATATAAGAAGAAATCTTGAGTTCAGTTCCTTTTACAAAGACATCAAGATTAGCATTAGTGAGCAACAGTTTGTATTCTCTGTGTTAAAAGTTGTATATCAACGCATTAGGGGAGGTGATATAATAACCACAATGGAGAATGAGAAATATAAATGGTTAATCTTTTGAAAGCTGACTTTTTACCAGGGTTGAATGATATGGTTAGTATCAAACCCATTTTAAAACTGAAATGCTATGATTTTAACCAATAGGATTTGAAGAAGCTGACATGTGATTAAATGCTTTTAACATAAACTAATTGGTTTGTAGTCATTATGATATAAATTGACCTGATAAAGTGCTACTGCCATTACTGGCTTGCCCTTCCTGGGAGATGGAGGTGGTTTGACATGCTGCATTGGCCACACGTACTGTTGGACAATTGATAAACTACCACACTAAGCCTAACAAATCCATGTTGCTAGTGGTGTGCTGCTTAGCCAGGAAGGTCACCTTGTATGTGTTTGCTGTGAAGCAAAACTACAGCCTTCCATGGGGGAAGTAGTCTGCTTTCAAGACCTTTGTAATAGTCTGCTCCCATAAACTTGCCTTTCTCCTCGGAGGGAAATGAGCTCATTAGGCTTTTGCTTTTGTCAGAGAACAAATGGCCGGTAGGGCTGACATCTTGTGTGAGATAGGAATGGTATGGCTGTCACTCCCTTGTCACAGGTTTGAATAAGCCAGATGGGTGGCAGCAGTTGAGCTATCAAATAAATTGTGTGAGCCCTTTAAAAAATATATTCTCACAAGATACTACACTTTGTACCAATATCTAATTTAAATTTCACCCTTTCTCCATCAATACTCAGTATTTCTCTCCAAAAGTCAGCTTTGGAAAACTGCTTTGGTGCTTCAGATGCATTTCACACTTCATAATATCAAGTCTTTTTCCTTCAACAGTTCCCATATACATCTCTTTTTTCAGATTTCAATTCAGCACTTAGCAAATGCTTTTGAAAACACATGCCTTTCCTTTTACACATCATTGAAATATGTCTTTTTCAAGTACACAGTCTGCAATTTTGGTTAAGATCATGGCAAGACTTCAAGTCATGCTTATGGCCACACATACATCAAACATTAATTGCAGTGATGAAAGCACCTCCAGCTTCTGTATCCTTTCTTTATTAGTATTACATTACCTCATGGTTTCTGTTTCATATATTTTACTTTTATAGAAGATCCTGCCATTGTTTTTAAGTTTTGCTGTATCTGACTCACATTTATTTTACTTATATTCTTTCATTAGTTAATTCATTAGATAATTTTACTTGCTGTGCACACAGCCACAGCTTCTGATAAAATCAGGCCTGTTTCTCTTAAAAGTCATAAAAATCATTACAGCTCATCATATTCTCAGTCTGTGGCCCTTTTATTAAGCTTGGTAACATATGCATCTGTAGAAACTGCAGGACCTCAGCTTAGCAGCTTGAGCATCAGCAGTTGGCGTCAGCTGCAGTTTTGGACAGATAAGAATCCAAGCTGGAGAAAAAGTTATCTGATTTTTTCTTATGCTTGTCAGAAAGGTCAAATGCTCTAGTGATAGGCAAATTCATAGGTTCATAGGTTGGTACTAGGCTATTGGCCCTAGGGCCTATACAAGCCTAGCCATAACAATTCCCTGGCTGTTTCTTCGCAGAATATTTACTTCCCTGGTCCCCTGTCTAGCAGGGCAACTGACATGAACCCTGGGGTGAATTTCCTATCTCTCATCCATTTGTCAAGGTTCCTTTTGGAGAGAGCCAAAGAGGCACTCAGCTTGACATGTATGGGCAGTCTTTTCTAGAGTATGGGGAGTCTCTGGGTCAGGAACATATCCCTCCAGCATGTTTTGTACATTGTGATGACCAGGTTTAGATCCCTGGAGCACGTGGCGCTGAGGGATTGGGATTTCTTTAAGTGTAGCATGTCCAACAGCACTGGGTTTGACATGGCCTTGTATGTTAAGCAGAGATCGACTCTGAGTAGGCGATATGGGACAGAGTATAGCTGGTGTGTTTTTAGACGGTCAGCATAGGGCATCTGCTTTAGGCCTGTGATTCTTTTAGTGAGGTATTTCTGTAACCTTTCCAGTAGCTGCAGATGTCTTGTGAGGTACATACCAAATGGGGCATTGCACTCTATGATGGGTCTAATGAGGGATGGGTACAGTGGGGCAATGACCTCCTTTTTTCTGGATGAAAATCCCTTAGTGATGAGGTGTGCCACTTATAAGGATTTCCTGACTGTTGTGGCTATGTGGTTATCGAAGGTGAGACCACTGTCCACCTGTGTCCCTAAGTCCCTTATCACACTTTTGGTTTTAGTGTACTGCCACTTATGTGGTAATTCATGGGTAGATGTTTTTTCCCAAAGGGGATAATTATACACTTCTTGGCATTGTGCTTGAGCCCATGGCTCTTGCACCAAGCATCTGTTTCTGTAAGGCCCTTTTGTAGAATATCCACATCATTTGGGGACTCAATAATGGCTCCCAGTTTGCAGTCATGTGCAGACTTTGTTAGCCAGAGTCCCTTAGTGCTGGCCTGTACTTCAGTGAAGTAGATGATAAACAAGAGCGAACCCAAGACTGAACCTTGAGGTACTCCGCTTGTCACTTGGAGTTGGATTTTGAGTTGGCTGCTTTTACAGTGTGGGTTCTGTCAGTAAGCCAGTTTGTAACCCATCAAGTGATGTAGGGATTAATGCCCAGTTTAGTAAGTTTATCTATGATTCCAGAGTGGGGGATGGTGTTGAAGGCCTTGGCGAGGTCCAGATAGGCTGTGTGAACCACCTTACCCTCGTCCATTGCTCTGGAGAATGATTCCAATAAGTCAATCAGGTTGAGGAGACAAGATCGGCCCTTTATGAAACCAAACTGGGTGGGGTCCAGTGTTTGAAGGTTGCCAATGTCTTTGTTTATAAGTTACATGATAATGCCTTCCATGGCTTTACAGATCAGGCTCATCAGACTGATGGAACGATAGCTCCTGGGATCCAAGGTGGATCCCCCCTTGTGAAGTGGGATAACTGTAGCTGTGCGCCACTCATTGGGTATGAAGCCTGAGGTGAGGCTATGATTAAACATGACACTTAGGTGAGGTGCCAGTTAATTTTGTAGTTAATGTAGTACACAGTCCTGGATGTCATCTGGTCCCATGGATGCTGTATTCTTAGTTTTGGAGAGTGCATTTTTTGCTTGTGTGGTCATGAGTATTGGAATTTGGCAATCTTTTGGTATTGAGATGGGCCCTTTAGGGGGTGAGAGGCGGGTGAAGTTGGCAATGAATCGATCTGTGAGGATATTGGCAATATCCTTGGGATCAGTATATTTAATGCCATTCTGTTGTAGCTCAGAGCAGATCTGAGCATTGCCATTAAGATTCTTGACATAACTATAGAATGCCTTGTGGTTGTCCTTGGAATCTTTGGCATTGTTTTTTCGTAACTAGCTTTGGAGGATTTTATGAGGGCTCTCAGCTTCTTACTGAGGCTGGTAAGGGAGTTTTTTGCATCCTGGTGTTTTCCTCTTTTCTGCAACAGTTTCTTCCTTCTGTTGTATAGTTTGTTTATGGCAGGGGACCACCAGATTGGCTTCCTTTTTTTGGAGTAGACTATCTTGGTTCTGTTTGGAATGGCATGATTGATGCATGAGTGGATGCGCTCGTACAGTGCCTTAGTGTAGGATTCAACAGTCAAACTTTCAGTTCCCATCTGCATGGGTGTCATGAAGTTTGTCACTTCTGACTTGAGTAGCATGAAGTTGGCTTTGGAGGAGTTTTTTATGGAGGTTTCCCTACTGGTGGTTGGAGGTGGGATGTGGACATCAAGGGTGATTAGCTTATGGTCAGACCTGACCAACGAGGGGGTGACCACTGGTGTGGAGCATCGATCTCCTATGTTGGTAATGACCAGGTCTAGGATATTTGAGCCCCTGGTGGGACTATGGATTAGTTGGTCCAGGGCATTGGAATTTATGAATTCAAAGAACCATTGGGCAAAGGTGTTGGTACCTGAGTAGTTTTACCAATTAATGGCAGGGTAGTTGAAATCACCCAGTATTAGGGTGTTTGATTGTATCTTAATATTATCTAGTATATTTAGAAAGGTGTAGTGAGAATCTTGGGGTGTGGTGGGGGATCTGTAGCAAGCTACAATTTGGATTGCTGACTTACCTAGTGTTAGTTGCACCTGTAGAATTTCAGATGCATTGTTTTGGGCAACTAGCCTGGAGGTGTGAATATCCTTGGTGAATATGGGCACTCCTCCACCTTTAGTGCTTTGGTCCTGCTTTGGTGGCCGAAAAGTGTGGCAAGAGTTGCAGCCTAGTATTGCAGGGGTGCACTCTAGAGCCTTGAACCAAGTCTCAGTTACTGCACAGATATTGATGTTCTCCATTTTTGGGAGTGCATCGAGAGAGTGCATTTTGAAGTTTAGACTTCTAGCATTGAGTAGCATTACCTTCAGATTTTGCATGGTTATATCTGTTAGGATGGTGGTTTTGTCCTTTGAGCCTTGCTTAAAAAAGGCACTGTAGGGGTGGCAAGAGCCTTAGCCAGTAACCTGAATCCCAGGGGTGACAGGTGCAGACCATCTCTGACAAAGCATCGTGGTCCCAGGCAGACAGATACTGGATCCCCTTTGAATGACACCAGAAACTTAGCCAATTGTTGAAGTCAATCATTTTGTCCTTATACTGTGGTATCATTCTGTGTGAAGGCAGGATACTGCTCAGGGCTAGGGTCATACTGCCTGGGCCACATGATCGAGAGCTCTTCCATGTCTCTTTTCATGTAGTCCAGGGAGGTACGTCTCAAGTCATTCACTCCAACATGGACAATGACAGAGTCGCATTTGTACTTGTTGTGGAGTGACTTGAGTGCATGTGTTATGTGGCAGATCCTGGCACTCGACAGGCAGCTGACCGTAATTTTCTCTTTGTTCAGCCTGGTGAGTGGGACGTCAGTGAGCCTGACTATAGAATCATCTATGACTAAAGTGTTGGGTACGTTGTCTTGCCTTAGGGGCTGTTGTTTGGTGGCACACTGGTGTTTTGAGCTATGTGTCACTTTGGTTGTGATTGGTGTTTGTTTGCATTTCAGCTTCAGAGGTCCTTGTTGCTTGGGCAGGTTAATGTTAAGGCCCTCTGCATAAGTGGGTTTCATGTTGCTATGCGTGGATGTTGGTGCCATGAGTTTTGAAGGGCTATGTGTTGCATGAGATGTAGTGCAGATATTAACCTTCTCCTCTTGACTGGCTAGCACAATCTTGGGTGGAGAGCGTTTTGCTTCCAGTTTGGCTATGTAAGTGCATCTCTCACAGGTTGTAGTGTTGGGTGGTAGGAGGAGAGGGTTGTCTGTGTACATGAGGCAATTGCTGCATTGCCTCAGTATTCCCAGATTCACCAGGTGGACAGGAGAAATCATCAGAAGCTGACCCTTGGACATGCCTGGCTTGGTGTTTCTTTTGTAAAGTACAAGTGCTGTTTTCTCTTACCTTGGCAAGGTACTTTGCAATTATAGGCTGTTTAGTGCCGATGATTAATTTGTCCTTATTAACAAAGAGAACTGAGTGCTTGTATCAGTTTAAGGCTTCCTAGTGCTTTCCAGCAGGTTTTAGAGCAAGTGCTAGTCACAGGGATTCAGATTTTTGTGCTACTACTGAGAAACCAGCTAGTTCTAAGGGAAAATTTGAAGACCAGTCTTTCTGGCACCTTGAATAGTTTAACATGATAGACTAATATGCTAATAAAAGTGCAGGAGAGCAGAGAACTAGCAGATCTAAGGGAAAAAATGAAGAGCACCGCTCTGAAGCTTACAAAAAGTCCTGGATACAGCAAATCTGTATCTGGGCTGCACTAGTTCAAGACACCAATATTGCTTGTGTGTTTTGTTTAGAACAACACATTAGGCCCAGTGAAATTTGTCTTTCCTTTACAACAAGACTATAAAGAGTGGACTGAGTTCCTTGAGCATTTTTCTTAAAAATAAGACACTTTAGCGATTTGGTACTCATGACCATGGCTTCTCACTTCCTATTAGGGATCTCCAGCTCAACAGGAAAAGAAGAAAATTTTGTCAAAACAGGTTTCTGAAATGACTTTAATGTTCACCTCTTTTCTTTGGTTTGGATTGACTTCTCAATTAGACAGTTTTATAGCCCTCAGACAGTTAATGCCATTCTCCTGGTCCCCTATGAGTCTGAATCTGAGCTGAGGATCTGTTGTCTGATTTTTCCCAATGAAGAAATCTCTTTTCTGACATGATATGTAAAATGAAAGATAATATTTAAGTGGGAAGATAATGAGGTTCATATATAACGGACTATCCAAAGCCTTTATCTATCGCTGCTGTTCTTGGAGTCACAGAAGATTCTTTAATGCAGTTTCTATCTCCCGTGTCTGACAGACCCCTACTCCCAGAAAGCCAAGCTGATTTTAATAACATTCTGTATTATCACTAATTTATTCTCCATTGCTGATCTTGCTATTATTTGCCTTGATGAGGACAGAAGTTTAAAAACCTTTTTCTTCTTCTTCTTAAAACCCTATCCCAAAGGAAATGGATAGTTGTGAGACTGATGGATTTGTGAAAAAGATGAATACTTATTCTATTTTAGCCTTTACTGCAATAAATTGCCAGACACTTATGGCAAAATATTTGCTTTCCAGTTTTGGTAACATGAAATGGAATATTCCTAATATTCCAAATTCTGAAATGCAATCTAATTTACTAGACATGGTCAGTTTGGCTTCCAAAGTTAACAACCGCTCCTTTAAGTGTGCCCATGATGCATGGATAGGGTGTCAAGGCTACAGCTGCAGGCACAGTTATGCACAGGAATGCCTGGTTCAGATTGCAAATCGTCCCTGAGGAGGCAAAGTCTCAGATTCTACTGTCTCTCTTCTTTTTGCTAATTTCTCAGCTGAGGTACTTATGAAGTTAGAAGAAAGAACGAAATTGATTCAAGGAGTCAAATGACCCTCTGTACCTGTTAGATTTGAAATCGGTATCTTTATTTTTAATAGCTGAAGTTGTACAGAACAAGTATCAAATATCTCAGCTTCTCCTTTATGTGAACCTTTACAAAAAGACTTGTTCCACTGGATGTCTGATAAATGCAGTTTATTTTGTGGAAGTGAGTAGCGGAACATAATGAGTTCATAAATGATGATTAGCAGCATACATAGATGTCACAGCAGCGTCCATAAATGTTCATCAAGATTCAAACAAGTCTCGTATTACTGAAACTGTATCAAATTAACTGAACCAAATGGTAGCTCAAGACTGCACACTAAATATTCAGACATCTGTAGTACTGGAGAATGAATTGTTCTTTTCCTCTCTAACCACAAAACTAAGATAAAGTGCACTGTTTTCTGGAGTTTCCTGACTTCTTATCCGACTTCTGAATATCTGAACTGCTGGACATTTGAGCCAGCTTTTGTACTCAATCTTCTGAGTATAGACTTCTTAGGGGAGACTTATGCCTGGCTTCCTGGCTTACATAGCAATCTCTGACCAAAACAGATTGAATTTGCTGCACATCCATAAATCAAACGGGACTAGAGCTACCCATTCCAGGGACCTAAATATGGCCTATGACTTGAATAGGACATTCTGAAGGGACAGATTTGTCTCTCAGTGACTGCCATATCTTTGGAATAGGCTGCGAGTTCATGTGAAGCAGAGAACCTCTATGACACTCTTTAAAAGAAACCTGGATGAGTGGATGGGACACCATAAGTTCTTACCAGGGTTAATACCTACAACCCTCCTGGACATGGGCAGTCAATAAATACAGTCCTGGGTATTGACTACAGTATTTGTGGTATTACATTGGGATGAAATCGCTAGGCTTGAACTGACTTCTGGGTCAATAGCCTAGTAATCTCTTATGATCCTGTGAGTATCTGAACTGACTTCTGCCTTGAAAGTAGCTCTCATAATACTAAAATGTTGTACATTTTCTACAAGTTGTACATGCCACTTTTACCTTGGTTCCCAAGTTTTGTACCATTTAATTAAAATATTGCAGATGCCTGTCTCCTATCTGTTTTTGTAACAAACTATTTGGCATATTCTGTTAGCACGTCTCATCCTTATCAGTGCTTTGGCCTGAAGGTCATTTCACTGAAATATTACTCTGTGTTTAAACTGCACTTGCTGAATCTACATTTAACATGTAAAATATAAAATGAAGATATAAACCAGATTTAATATCGCTGCATTTGTAGACCTATGTGAAGAAAATACTGTATTTATTTAGAATTTATTCTGACAAAACTATATTTATGTCAGTCGTTGTCTTACAGTAATCCCTATGCCTAAGCACCCAAGGAATTAGTGGATTTGCAATGGGGGGGCAAAGGGGTCAGCTGCCGTAGGCACAACGTGTTGGGGTGCAAGTGGGAAATTTTGATCAGTTTTAATTGCATCAATGGCATTTTTTGACACATACATTTGCTTTCAGAAGTGAAACATTTTAGTTGCTCTGTGTGTACCATAAACTATATCAGCAGCTTGTTACACATGTAGCAAGCAGTGTGTTGCAGCTGAAAAAGTACAGAAGAGCTTTTTTTCTTTTTTCAAATGGACCTGGTTTGTTCCTTAGATAAGGCATCCCTAACCAGGAATTGACTGCTAGAATGGACTTTTTTTTTGACTGGACTTGCTGTTCAAATTGTTTTGCTCCTCAGCTTAATGTTGAGGGGGTGCCAGACTGTGGGATGACACAGGATGTCAGAATGGCTAGCTACTATACTTCTCATAGGATCATAGGAGGTTACTAGGTTAATGGCCCTGGGGCCCTTACAAGCCCAGCTAAGAGTTTATCTCCAAAAATAAAAACCTCAGTCAGCACCTGTCACCACTGTCAATGAGGGACAAAGGTGCCCTGGGACAGATTTCTGTTTTCCTATTCACTCATCAAGGTTCTGCTTGAAGAAGGTCAGTGAGGTACTGTGTTTGGCATGTATGGGAGTATGGGAAGTCTATTCCAGAGCGTGGTAGCCTTTGGGAGACAAACCTGCAGGTTTTGTTGATGTCACATATTAGATTTAGTCCTATTGAACGGGTAATGCGCGAGGAGTTAGACTTACGGATATAGAGCATCTGTAGTAAGTCAGGGTCCGATATTGCCTTGTAGGTGAGACACAGATCAGCTCTGAGCAATCTGTATGATACCGGGTAGAGTGATAGTGATTTGAGCCTGTCCGCATAGGACAGGTGTTGGAGGCCATGGATTCTCTTTGTGAGGTATTTCTGTGACCTTTCTAGTTGATGCAAGAGTTTGGAAAGATACATATCAATTGGGGTGTTATACTTAATTGTAGGTCTAGTGAGGGAGGAGTACAGAGAGGTAATAACCTCTTTTTTTACTGGATACAATCCCTTTACTTATGAAATGATCCAAGTAAAAGGCTCTTCTGACCACTGCTGCCACATGATGGTCAAATGTGAGATTGTTGTCAACCTGATTACCCAGGTATTTCACCACAGGTTGTGTACTTAGGGGGCTGCCATTAATGTGCTACTCAGTAGGGGCTGTGTTTTTGCCAAACAGTATAAAACATCTTCTTGCATTACGTTAACATCATTTGGGGAGCCAATGACAGCACCCAACATACAGTCATTCACAAACTTGGTCAGCCACAGGCCCTTTGTCTTTTCCTGGACCTCTGAGAAGTAGACACCAAACAGTAGGGGTCCCAGAACAGATCCCTGGGGAATGCCACTAGTGACAGGTCTGCTGTTAGAAATGGTGGTGCCTATTTTGACCTTGTGGGTCCTACTGGCCACCCATCTGATGAGATAGGAATTAACACAAAGTTCTGTTGGCTTTTGATGATAACCGAATGGGGGATTGTGTCAAAGGCCTTGGCCAGGTCAAGGTAAGCTGTATGTATTGACTTTCCTCCATCCAGGGCCTCAGTGATAGTCTCAAAGAATTCAACTAGGTTTAATAGGCAAGATCTGCCACTGACGAATCCAAATTGGATGGGGTCAAGTGCTTAGAGATTGCCTATGTCCCTGTTTATGAGCTCCATAATGATACGCTCCATGGCTTTACAGATCAGACTTGTCAAGCTAATGGGATGATAGTTTCCTGGGTCAGTAGTGGCACCACCATTGTGCAAGGGGATGACAATGGTGGTTTTCCACTCTGCTAGAATGAAGCAAGTAATTAGGCTGTGGTTGAATAGGGTGCTCAATGGCAAAGCTAGTTCTTGCTGGAGATGATGCAGAATACAGCCTGGGATATTATCAGGTCCTATGGAAGCTGTGTTCTTTGCCTTTATTAGGACCTTTAGCACTTGATCTACAGAGATGTGAGGTGTGGGACAAGTATCAGGGATGCTATCTGGGACTTTGGGGGGGTGATAAGGGGGTGAAGTTTGCAACTAGCAGGTTGGCTAAGTTAGCAGGATCAGTGTAAGTGGTACCATTAAGTATTCATTTGGAACAAACTTGGGCTTTGACATTGATGTTCCTAACATAACTGAAGAAGGACTTGTGGTTTCCCTTTGTTTCGGAGGCTAGTTTCAACTCATAACTGGCTTTGGAGTTTTTCACTAGTGATCTAATTTGCTTGTTGAGGTGGAAGAGGGAGTTTTCCCAATTTAGAATGTGTTCCTTTTTATCCTTGGGCAACAGTTTCTTCCTTTGTTGTAAAGCCTGTTGATAGAGGATGTCCACCAAACAGGGCTGTGTTTCCTTCAGGAGCAGGTTTTAGTTCTGTTGGGTATGGCTGAATCCATGCAGTTGTACAGGTGCTTGTATACTGCACTGGCATACTGTTCAGCATAATTGTCTGCATCCTCTGTGGGGGGCGGTGGTGTGAAGCTGCTGATACCCTCCCCTAGGAGGTTGTAGTCAGCTTTTGAGAAGCTTTTTAGCCTGGTTACAGCTGGGGAGGGTTGGGTGGGATAGAAACTTTGAATGAGACATACCGATAATCTGATCTCACCAGGGAAGAACATACTATGGGAGCGATGCAGCGGCCACCCATGTTGGCAAAAACCAAGTCCAGTGTGTTATCTCCTCTTGTAGGGGATGAGACCAGCTGGTCAAGTGTGTTAGAGCTGATGAAGTCAAGGAATCATTAGGTGAGTGAATTAGTGTAGGAATAGTTCACCCAGTTTGTGGTGGGGTAGTTGAAGTCACCAAGGATCAGGGTGTTAGGGAATACCTTGATGGAGTCAAGTAAGTCCAAGTAGGAGGAGTGGGTGTCCTGAGACATGGAGAAGGGTTTGTAGCTGGCTATAGCTTGGATGGATGTCTTGCCAACTGTCAGTTGCACCTGGAGTAATTCCAGTGTGTCCTGCTGTTAAACCAGTCTCGAGGTGTGCCTGTCCTTAATAAAGACAGAGACTCTGCCACCCTTAGTCTTTCTGACCTCATTTTGGGGTCAGAAAGTGTGGAATGAGGTATAGCCTGGTAAGGCAGGGATGCTCTCTGCAGCCCTGAACCAAGTTTCCGTGACTGCATAGACAGTGACATCTTCCAGTGGGAGGAGAGCCTCCAATTAGTGCATTTTCAGGTTAAGGCTCCTAGCATTGAGCAGCATGACCTTCAATTTGATTTTTGACAGATCTTTTATGTTGGAAGATTTGTCTTTGGGACATAGCCTAAAAAAGGCACAATGGGGGAGTCATGAGCCATGGCCAAGATCCGCAACCCCAGAGGTGACAGGTGTAGGCCATCTCTGGCAAGGCATCAAGGCCTGTCAACCATGTCATCCCAGGCAGACAGGTAATGGATCCCCTTGGAAAGACACCAGAAGCTAAGCTAGTTGTTCAACCTCTTAGGAGAAGAAGCCTGGGCAAAACCATAAATAATGGGAGACAAGGGTCTAACTATAAGGACATTTTTTTAAATATTGCTCTTATAAGCTTAGAAAGTTGATAGAATAACAGGTTTTGCATTAGTAGGAATTTTCTGAAGGGTACAAAATCTGAAACTCAAATGTCTGTCATTATTTTCTGACTTTACTCCTCAATAATATGCCAGAAAAACAAAAGATTTATGAGAAACAGATGAAAAATAAGATGCAAAATATCTGGACATTCTGCTAAAATCTGTACAAGATGTATACTAGCTACAACACTGAAAGAAATTACCCATATAATCCTGGTCCTTTCTTTCACAATCCTTTTAAACTCTCCCAGAAAAATCCTCTAAACAGCAAATTAATAAAAAATGGTGGAGTGATTCAGAAAAGAAAGGAGATGTATCTCGGGACAATCCTTTCAGAAGAAAAATATATACGTATCTGTGAACTTTCTCCCCTTTTTCCACTCCCTATGCTGGCCTACCTTCCCATATTGCAGGCAGTCTTTCCTACTGCCTATATCTCTGAAAACACATAACCTAAGATGCTTGGGTACTAAAAATAAAACTACAGTGGGCAGCCTCTTCATTTCAGACATGGGTACTGCTATCCCCAAAAAACAAATTTATTTACTCCCTCAAATCCTATCAGATCTGTTGTCTCTGGGAATAATAGACCCTGTTCTATCTATATAACAAGGCAAAGGCTTCTATTCAAGATTTTATTTGGTACCCAGAAGGCACTTTGAGAACAATTTTAGACCTTTCAAGGCTGACTATCTTTCTCCTAGTACCAACATTTCAAAACACTCAGATTACAGACTCTTTTCCATCTTCTGTCACCCAAGGCTTATCTGGTCACTCTAGCTTTCCAAGAGATCTATCTACACATCCATATTCACAAAGACCACAGATATTATCTATGTTTCTTTGCCTAGGAATACATTTTCATTGTATTTCTTTACTCTTTGGTCTCTCTGCCACAACAGGGGATTTCACAAAATGCCTGGCTCCATACAGACTTCACACCTACTTAGATAGTTGCCTCATTTCAACTTCTTTCACACAAGACACTCAGGCATCACTTTACTTAATCATGAATCTGTTCCACAGACTAGCTTTAAATTTAAATCTTAAAAAGTTATGTTTAGCCCCTATGCACAGGTTAGTCTTTCTAAGTAGTTTTTTGACACCTCTCTGATGGCAGATTAGCTCCCTACCTAAGTGTCTTTTTACCATTACCAATTCCTAGGCCTAGCTCTTCAGAATAGTTCTACAGCAATAGATTTCCTCAGAATTCTTGGTTACATGCACTCACACATCCTTAAGATCCTGTTTGCCAAACTCCACTTGAGAGAATTTCAGAGGTTTCTCAAATCCATTTGGACTCTGTCTTTCCTATATCTGCTCTGAATTTCATCAAGAAAGAGCTTATAAAATTCTGGACTCCTTTTTCTGGCATGGCTTCTCAGTCAGTCAATCAACACTTACACCTCAGACTTTGTATGGAGGGACAATATCTCAGTGAGTCAAGGACCAGGGCATTTGGGAACCTTATTTCAGGCACAAATACATACACCTTAAGGAAATGATGTCCCTGATAAAAGCTGTAAATCAACTGTGGATACCTGGACTACTCCTATGGATAACAGACAACACCACAGTGATATGTTATATAAACAAACAAGGAGTAATGGTATCCTTTCCAATTTACAGGTTAGCAATGGTTGCCTGAGAATTGGCATTTGAGTAAAGTCTCTCAATACAAGCAGCATACATTCTGACAGACAGAACTCAGTAGCAGACTCACTGAGCAGATCCGGAACTGACTGTCACGAGAGAATGTCATAATCAGAAAGCTTCCAGGAAAATGTCCACCTGTGGGGAACTACTTAATTAGATCTGCTTGTCACCTGTAAAATTCTGTGTCATGACAATCTGCAATAAGGTCTGGAAAACAGACATAATTTCTTCCCTTGTTTAGGAATGTACCTATGCCTTTTCCTACTAAATATTTCAGATTCATTAATGATTTGATTTTTTATTTTTCAGGCAGGGTAGAAGGAATTATGTTAATCAGTCTATTACACATTTAGAAGATAATAGATATATATTTGTTTTAGAAGGTGAAACGGTTAGTGGACTGTTTTTTAGATCTAGAATTATGTGGATTAGATACTGGCAGTGTTAGGACTGCTGTTCACAGAAAAACAACAGATAATGGCCATGTTTTTGCACGGTAAATGTTTCCGTCCTCCCCATTTACTCATCATTTTCTTATGGCGAATTTAAGATTACACAGATTCTGCTGTGACCATGTTGACTTTAAAAGAAATCTAAAGAAACGGCTAGAATGTGTATTAATAGGAATATAATGAAATACAAGTTATGAATTCTTATTACAAACTGATAGGCTTGCTCAAGGATATGCTTAGCCTGTGTAATTAAAATGGCTATAACATAAATGATAAACATAATACAGAAAAACAAAAATATATTATATTTATGTGTATAATTTATTTTCAGATATATTAATAAAGTTTTAATTAAAGAAAAAAATATTAGTAAATTATATAGCACTCCCAAGATTGCATATAAACTGGGGCATAGTATAGGTAATATGCTAGGTTTAGAGCCTCTAGAAGCATGCCAAGGTATGGATAGGAGTGAGCATTAAAAGCAATGGGTCTATGACTTCCCATCGAATGGAAAACAATCTCGAACTGCATATCTTCTCGAACATGCTGTTCATCATGCTGTTCAAGTAAATTGCATTATGGTACAGCATTATGGTACGGATAAGGAAATTTGCCCTTTCCCCAGTGTAGTGCAATCTCGAAATTGATGTTTATAATTAGTGGGAGTGTGGGGGGCTAAGGAGTTTTTGGTGAACAAAGTTTAAGATGTAATGTCATTCGGTGATTTTTCCATTTGATGGCTAAACACAGACCCAAAAGTAATAATAGAGGCTTATTTCCTACTAGGTTATGCTATGTTTATAAAGATATTGTTAATAATTTAAATAAGATAAATAATATAAAATTTACAGCTATTGAACAATACAACTGAAAGTATTGTTTATGCTTATGAGTATCCATGCAAATATCTATCAACATATATATATATATATATATATATATATATATATATATATATATATATATATATATATATATATATATATATATATATATAGATAGATATACATAGATAGATAAAGATATATACATATATATGAGAGACAAAAAGGGTCTTTTAGACTACAAGAGCATGTCAGAGATATTACACAAGCAGGGTAGAGAATCCTGTGGTTACACATCTTAAAGAATTACATAATAGTACTCCTGTGTTACTTAATGCAACAATATTAGAGCAAGTGAACTTTAAATTTGGGGAAGACAGAAATATAAAGGATATACCTTTATATAAGGAATCAGTTTATATTTTAAAATATAGAATTTTTTTTTCCTGGCGAGGATATATTAGTACTTTTCTTTTTTTTCTAAATAATTGCATTGTATAATGCCTCCTTGCTGCCCTTCTGCAGCTGTCCAGTATTCTGCAGCAGTTCTGATGTACTGCGCATGCATATGCTTATGCAGTACATCAGAACTGTGGGTGGAAGCAACAGAGAAAGGAAGATCTCCGTTGCTTTTAAAAACATGTCTCGCTGTGTTAAACTTGTTTAACATAGCGAGACAGCTTTAAAAAATCAACGGAGAAAGGAAAATTTCTGTTGCTTTTTTTTAAGATATCTCGCTATGTTAAACTCATTTAACTTGGCGAGTTAACAGCAACGGAGCTCTTACGTTCTCTGTTGCTGTCCAACAAAAAAAAAAGATGTGACTGGACCTTTTTCCATTAGTATAAGTCTGATTTGCAATGTGCACGCTAACCAATCAGTGTGCATGTTTTGGAATATTAATGGGGGGGTTGTTGTATAATTAGCATTATCTTGTTTAATATGTTGATTGAATGATTACTTAATGATTGTCTTAATAAGTGATGTTCTTAAGAACTTGTGTTTCTGTGAGTTGTTTCATTTTGGTGCTTCTTTAAAAGCTTTGCTGAGGTGCCAGAGAGTTTAATAAAGTTTTATGCTTTGGGTCTGTTGCCTTTTTGTTGTTTTTATTATACAGTTTCAGTATTTAACGGTATTTTAGAATAGGAAATATTCCTAGTGATTAGCGTAATGCTCCCATTTATGTGCACAAATGCCCACCTTCAGGAAATACACCATGCTACATTCTAATACTGCCTGAGATTTGTATTTGTATTGTTACATAATTTTGAAATGAAATGAACAGTATTAATAACTGATGCATTGGTTGTTAGTATTTGTTGTGTCGGTTGTTGTTCTATAGCTATGCTAGGCTATGGAAGGGTTTGGCTTTGGAGGTTAAAGGTTTGTTTTCCAGTATTACTATTTTAGATATTGCCATGGCTAAGCCATACCCATGTATATTTCTTTTCATATGACAGATCTATTCAGGATTCAAAAGTCTTTTGTTATTAATAATAACAGGCATTGTTAAGGTAAGTAAATATGTTCAAATTGCAGCTTTAGAATTATGAGTAAGAATGAGTAAAGCATTGCAATAGTATTAGGAAAGGAAGTACCTGCTTAAAAGCAGTACTACTTCAAAAATATACTAACTTACTTATTTACTCATTTAAAATTGTTTACCAAGATAGATAGAGCATTGATCTACATGAATCCATTTCAGGCTCAGCCTGGCTGTGAAATACACGTTATAAAATATAGTAAAATAAAGTTCACAACAGTGATAAAGTGCAGAGTTGTAAAGCAAGTATATATAGGTTCATAGGTGTGTACTAGGCCAACAGCCCTGGAGCATTTACAAGCCTAGCCCATAGAAGTACCCTGGTATCATGCCACTGTTAATTCCCAGTACTTCTATCACCACTGGAGTGATCCCCCGGGTGAACTTTTTGTTTCACATCCACTCATCAAGATTTCTTTTGAAAAGGGCCAGTGAGGTGCTCTGCTTGACATGTATAGGAAGTCTATTCCAGAGCATGGGCAGTCTCTGGGTTATGAACCTGTCCCTCCAGCATGTTCTGTTGATTGTGGTGATGAGGTTCCTGGAGTGTGTGGTGCGGAGAGATTGGGATTTCTTTAGGTGTAACATTTCTAACAGGTCTGGGTCAGACATGGCTTTGTAAGTCAAGCAGAGATTGCCTCTTAATAGATGATATGAGACAGGGAAAAGCTGGAGTTTTTTTTAGTCTGTCCATGTAGGGCATGTGTTTAAGGCCTAGGATCCTCTTCGTGGGGTGCTTTTGTGGCCTTTCCAGCTGTTGCAGGTGTTTAGTGAGGTACATGCCAAATGGGGCATTCTACTCAATGATTGGTCTAATAAGGGAAGAGTAGAGAGAGATGATGACCTCTTTCTTCCTGGAAGCAAAACTCTTGGTAATGAGATGTGCCACATAGAAGGACTTTCTGACCACAGTGGCAATGTGGTGGTTGTAGGAGAGGTTGCTGTCAACCAGTGTCCCCAGATCTCTTCTAACACCTTCAGTGTTCAGTGAGCTACCATCAATGTGGTAATTTGTGGGAATTGAGTTTTTCCCGAAGGGAATGACAATGCATTTTTTTGGCATTAAGCTTAAGGCCATGGTTTTGACACCAGTTATTGGTCTGAGTGAGGCCTTTCTTTAGGATGTCTACATCACTTGGGGAGTTAATAATGGCTCCCAGCTTGCAATTGTCAGTGAACTTGGTCAGCCAGAGTCCCTCTGTGTTGGCCTGGACTTCTGATAAGTAGATGCCAAACAGGAGTGGACCGAGGACTAGCCTGTGGGACTCCACTCATGACTGGTCGGCAGTCTGACTTGGAGTCTGCTACTTTCACACTGTGGGTTCCATCTGTGAGCCAATTTGCAACCCACCTAGTGATATAAGGGTTGATACCTAGTTTGGTGAGTCTATTAATAATTCCTAAGTGGGGAATGGTATCAAAGGCCTTGGCCAGATCAAGGTAGACTGTATGAACTGCCTTGCCCTCATCCACAGCTCTGGTGGCTGACTCAAAGACTCTACCCTTCAAAAAACCAAATTGCTTGGGATCCAGAGTTTGGAGATTACCTAAATCCTTGTTAATTAGTTCCATGATGATGCACTCTATAGCCTTACATATCAGACTCATCAGGCTAATGGGCCGATAATTCTCAGGGTCTGTAGTCTCTCCCCCTTTATGGAGAGGGATGACTGTAGCAGTGTGCCATTCTGCAGGGATAAAGCCTAAGGTAAGGCTGCGATTGAACAGGGCACACAGGTGTGGTGCCAGTTCACTTCGTAGCTCATGCAGAACACAGCCAGGGATATTGCTGGGTCCCATGGAAGCTGTATTCTTGGCTTTGGACAATGCAGCTTTAACCTGTGCTGCAGTAATGCTGGGTGCCTGGCTTTCTTCCAGTATTGTGATTGGTCCTTTGGGGGGGGGGGTGAGCGGTAAAGTTGGCACTGAATCTGTTGGACAGTATGTTGGCAATATCTGCTGGAGCAGTATAGGAGGTACCATTGTTCAGTAAGTCAGAGCAAATTTGGATATTGGCATGGAGATTCTTGATATAACTGTAGAAGGCTTTGTGGTTGTTTTTAGTGTCTGCCACAATTCTGCCTTCATAGCTACCTTTAGAGGTTTTGATGGGGGATCTCAAGTTTTTGTTGAGGCTAATAAGGGAGTTTTTCCAGTCTTGGGACTTTACCTTTTTCTGCAACCATTTCTTCCTTCTGTTGTAGAGTTTGTTAATGGCAGTGGACCACCAGATTGGCTTCCTTTTTTTAGAGGAGAACATCTTGGTTCTGTTCGGTATGGCTAGTTCCATGCATTAATATACATGTTCGTACAGTGCATTGGTGTATAATTCAGCATCATGCACCTATTTTCCATTTGCATGGGTGTGGTGAAGTTAGCCACCTCTGATTTTAGGAGCCCAAAGTCAGCCTTGGAGAAGTTTTTCATGGTGGTTACCTTTGCTGGTGGTGTGGGTGAGATGTGGATTTGCATGGTAATTAGTTTGTGGTCGGATCTAACCAGGGAGGAATTGACTATTGGTATTGGGCAATGGTTGCTCATGTTAGTAATAACCAGGTCAAGGATATTGCTTCCTCTAGTGGGGTTAAGAATGAGCTGGTCCGAATCTCCCTGTATATAATGCAACATAAAGAATGATACTAGTATGTTGCATTATATGCAGGGAGATTAATAACAATCACCCCAGAAAAGAGGAATTAAGGTAGGATGGATTGAAATGGGTGGTGATAGTTGGGTAGGTTACTGGGGCTAAGGGTGTGAATTGAAAGGTGTTAATAATGTAGATGTTAGTATTTAAGTAATACAGTAAAGAGGGATGTTTACACTGTGGCTGGAATGGTTGCTTTATGTGATTTCGCTGTTTAAAAAGGACCATACTTTGTTAAGTATAGTTCAATTGATGCCTTGACATTTAGGAACTGATGGGTAGAAGGGTTGCTTGATGTGATTTCACCGTGTGAAAATAATGAATTTTGACCTGTTTTGTGAATTTTAACAGATTTGCTGAAATTCAGGAATGTCCTCATTTTAGCATGGTACTTGATTAACCACATGAGTAAAGAAATGTAAAATAAGTATGAGTGACCAGGGATTGGGTGGAAAAGAAGAACTGAGTGTGTAAAAACTTAGTTATGAGAGAAAAAGACCAATAAAACAGAAGCAGTAAATACAGAACAGGCTGAAAGGAATTCATTACCAGGCAGTCAAACAGGAAAACAAGGTTTATTGAACAAGTATTCCAAGTGGAAAAAGAATATTGTGTATCTTTAAATGCAATCGTCAAACAGAAACAACAATATTTAAAATAAAACAAATAAATAAATAATTGAATTAAAAGTCACCCTTTGAATTATATCCATAACTTCTGTTAAAGATAACTGTGGCTTCCATTCGAGGATGGGGCTGCAGCTAATATGTTTTTCAAATAAATAACTGCATTAAAGCTGTATAAAAGACAGCTGTAGAATACACTTGTGTAGAGGCACTATTGAGTCTAGACAATTTTCCTTACTCTTGTCAAACTAGAAATGGAGTGGACATGAATTAGTTTCAATTATAACTAACAGCTGAAAACTTTCCAGTATATTAATTGTTTCCCTGGCTGCATGAAGAATGTCTAAAACCAGTAATCATTCTTTTTGTAACTTTTTTATGGTAGTGCACTGGAATATAAAAAGATGCCTTTGTTATAATAGAGTTACATATTGATTAACAATCTGTCTTATGCTGTAGACACCCCAACTGTTACAAAAACAGCATCATGTGCTTCTTAACGTACAGACTAGAGTTTGAAGTCATTGAAGTCTCTTAGTTCACTGCAGGTGTTTGTATTGCATGATGCCACAAATGTGACATTTAAAGGAGAAAAGAAGTGCCACATGTCTCAAGATGCAGGTAATAAGGATGCTGGAAGCACTGTTGTTTTGTTGTTCCCCTTCAGGTAGGTTTTATCACTCACTTAGAATGCTACTGACACAGACTTTGGGTATTAGAATGCAGTAGCGTAATGTCTTTAGTTTAGTAGGTGTCAATGTTACAGCAAGCCATTCGTTACAAATGTGAGAAAAATCCAGTGCTACAGTGACATTTTAACTTAGTATGTGGAAAATCATAAATATATAATAACACTTGTGTGTTTTTATTGGGTTCATTCATAGCTGTAGCACAATGGCGGATGAGGTTAAAAAATTGCTATCAAGATGAATGCCAGATCTTTCTAAAACAACTTCTTTTTCCAGCTGTTGACCATTAATAGTTGAGATTGCCTAAATGACTGTTGGAATTTTGAGATTTTTTCCTTAAACGGTTAATACTGATATGTTGACTTACAGTACATGCCTTAAGAGAGATGTTAAATGCTTTATGGTATATTTCATTTAATGTACATCTCTTAAGAGTGACCCTGAATGTTTTAGCCATGATGTATGCCTAGAGTGGCAGAGTTGTACTTAACTTTGGATGATTTGAATAGTACAGTTTTGGAGTATTTCAATAGTTAAGACAGGTTTTATACAGTCAAAAGATAATGCTGGTAAATCTTAGAAAAATACCAGCTTGTTTTTTTAAGCTACCCTGGAATAATAACCACCCTTTATTAGATGCCACAGCTGATTTTAATAAAAGCTGTAATGTCTATTGAATGATTTATGGCATGTATCAAAACCCTGAATGAAGACCTGTAGGGAAATTACAAAATAGTGTAGTGTAATCAGGTTGAAACTCATTAAAAATTTCCAAACTGCATTAAATATAACATATTGAAAGATTCCATCTTAAAGCTTACATGGTGGGGAACACAACTGCTTTTACCTCTGTCTCGTGCAGCTGAAAACATTGAATGTCGGCTGTTGTTCATATACTGTTTATTTGGTATTGTTATAGTTTTCATTTTTTCTAAATCTCTCATCAACAACACAGGCAGACCTAGTACGCCTCAGGAGTGGTTACTGAGGTATTGTATTTTATTTACAACATATCTGCCAGAATAATATTTAATGCGTTTATTGTGATTTACAAAATCCAGTTAAAGCAATCAAATCTAATGAGTATGATGATTGTAAAGAATAGTTTGCCTTTTACACTTCTTTTGTGACCCATACTGTTGTACAAATGCAAACATTTGTTTGAAATCATGTGAGGCTGTAACTTTATTTTGACCCAAAGGTTCAGGTTGCAGCCATTGGAAGTTTGTTACACACTTCAAGAGCTCTACTAGAGGGATTAAGTAACCTAGAACACTGTAAAATAAGTACCCTGGGAACCTGGAAGTTTGCATCTAAAGAATTATTTAATTATTTATTTGGCAAATTAATCCTTGTACAGAATGATATACTCTTAAGTAGTGAGAATGTGTTGGGGATTAGCAGACTTTAGCAAGCTTGGAAACTAGGAGCTTTGCAGTCAGAAATACGGTTTACCTTTGAAATGTTGAAAATCATGTTTACAAACAGCCAGTTGGGCGAACCATAATGCTAATTTCTGATTGTCGAATGTCACGGAAGTTCGAAACTCAGCAAATCGAAAAGCAGATTCGCTGAGTTTCAAACTCCGATGTCTAACACACATTGTAATGCAGGGGGGAAAGCCCCCCTTCACCCCCCACCCCCCTACTTTAATATTCTAACTCAGAGGCAGCACTACAGTCGGGAAAGGGTCCTTTCCCGATCCCCTCTATAGTGCACTCCGCACCCAAAATGCCGAATCTGCAATGAGCGAATCAATGTGCATTCGCTCATTGCACATTCAATGCTTTTTTTTCGGCTATCCGAAAACTTGAAAACGTCCTTTTGCACAATTCACTTTCATATATGTGCATTACGCACATATAAAGGTAAACCAGAAATAAGGATCCTTTGCAAGGAGCAATGCATTTTTGAGTACTGGAGGCTAAGAGTTAGTCCATCTCAACCATCCATGCACTGAAGTGTGCATACTGCCTTTCCTTTGTAAAGTCTGATGGAAAGTATTCATTTAAAACCAATGCTTATTCCTCATCTTCTTATTTCTACCTGCATTCCTCTGTCAGCCGGGACAGATCCATCCTTACCATATATATTATCCAGGTATTAGACAGTATATTTCTGTCCAAGTTATGTGGTGCAAGTCAGAAAATCTAGAACTCTTCATTTAGGCCACACACAAAGAATGATTACAATAATTGCTTAAAGGAACTATACAGTATGATAAAACAAGATCTGTAGGTATTTGTGTCACACCACACATTCCACTGTGTTACCACAGAGGATTACATTGTACTGTTTCTGACACACTACATATAATTCCCTGGTTGAGCTGAGTGGTGTGAGAGCATGTACAGAAGGTTGTTGTTGCTATGAACAGTATCAAAACTGATAACAGAATTCAAGAATGAATGGGCAGACATGATGCAGCTGGCATGGTGGGTAAAAGGAAATTTAACTGCATATGCTTCTAGGTGTCATCTAGCCTGTTTTCATAAGAGTGGTGTGGACTTGTTCATCTTCCCCATCAACACTAAATCATGGAATCAAGAATTTCACAGCTGAAAGCAGCACTGTAATTTGTATTGTCTGGATTTTGGGATTTTGAAGGGTTAACTAACAATTTGATAAAAATGAATCTATCCTACCTAACAAAACCACAAGGTCACAAGCATCAAAAACTGCACAGCAATCCAGACTTTTCCAAGCTACTAAGAGCCTCCTTCCTTCCCATAATGCGTCATGCTATTCTTTCTCTCTGGATCTTGTCAAATAAAGTCATTAGAAAATTGCTAGGTGGCTTGAGGCTGCTACTTCTGAATGCATGTTCTATAAGTGTGTACTAATAATGTATATTCTTTGTCTATTAGTCTTACTACATTAGTTTAAAAATAAAAAAAAATGTCTACATTTATATTTAAAATTTTAGACTCAGGCCCACCTTAACAGCTTTAGCTTTACAAGCTCCTACACTGTTATTTCTGTTTATTATTTTTTTAATATTTTCTCTTCTGAGTAGTATTTGCGGACCTTTGTTTCTTGTTCCTCCTCAGAAAACACAATTATCCAGATGGACATTCCTGGTAAACAAATGTTGAAAAATAAATAATAGTATTGTTTCCATTTGTTTGGCTTTGTTGTTTATTAAAAAAAATTGTTTTTTTTTTTGTTTTGCTGTTGGTTGTTGTACTTAAGTAACTGCCCTTGATAAATCATGGAGCCTTAATCCCATAGTATTCCCTTGAAGAGTATAGTTTGTTCAAAGGAGAGCAATGCCCCTTCTAAATGTCAAATTTCTGCAGTTTTCTATATCCTTATTTCATCACAGAAAGGATATTTTTCAAACTCTGACAATCATGAAAAATCTTTACAAGGAATAATAAATTGAACATTAAAACAGAACATACGTAACAGTCTTATAACTGCAAAAAACGTTATATCAGTGTGATGCCCCAAAACTGGCAACAGTAATCAAGGAGCCTCAGTCCTCACCACTAGCACCAGTGGGGGACATACATTGGAAGTATAACAAGTTACATGCACAGTATTACCAGTTGCAGCTCTATGAATGAAGTGCAATTTCCCTTAAGAGCATACTGAGACCACAGTCAGTATGGGGCTGGTTTCTCCCTCTTTCTCCAGATCCCCAGTAAGACTCCCCACTGGCACAGCTATAGAGCTGAGATCTCAGCTGACCGGCCAAGCCAAGACCTCCAGCACCCAGTCCAGTGCTTCGTGTCCCTGCCCAGGTATCTGAAACACACTCTTTGAGGTTTGATTTATACATATAGACACCTGGAAAAAGCCGGCACAGGTTTACTAGCTATGCCCCCTTTTGCCCAGACTATAAGGTAGTTATCACTGCCACCCACCAGCTCCTTATCAGCTACTTTAAGACCCTTAACAAAGGGTGTCCAAACTTACTGTGTAATGTTACTATCAATACAAATGGTAGTCTGACCAAGAACAAGGGTATTAGGAGTGGCTCATGATGTCACCAAATAAATATGCAAGTATGCTCAGAACTTAAATAGCTCTACACAGATTAGCCACATTGAAAGGTTTAAATGTATTTAATAACAAAAGAACAGGACAATACTAAATATATATTTACAGTGACATCAGAGTTGAAAATCACAGGAAATGTTTAAAACAACATTGCAGGATAGTCTCAAACAAATAAAGAAAAATATCTCAGCTAGGCTTTTTCTATATTCCTGACTATATCTAAGGGAATTACTATACCCTAGTTAACTTACTTACGGAGCAAGGCAGATGTGTGGGGAATGGGTCTTCTTGTCAGGTCCAAGACCAAATACAGAATGCTGTCTCTTTCTCTCTCAGAGAGTTCTCAGATTAATATCTCAAATATTACTTCTAGGACAACTTACAGAATGACATCATTGCTTGTTATCTGACTCCTAGTTCTCAGGCTCAAACAACCATTGATGGCAGCTGGTAGTATTTAGCTAAATTTGTTCTAAATCCTCTTACCTGTAAAAATACATAGACAAGGGATTTTCCTCAGATCTTTGGCAAATGCTGGAAGTCATAAAACAATAAAACACTTCCAAGACAATAAAGAAAGCCTTTCAGCAGAGATTCTGTGTCTCTCTGCTGCCATAAACTAATTTAATTTCAGCTATTTTTTCTGAAATTTACTAGACTGAGATTAACCTCCTGTATCCCAGTTTGACATTCACAAATAACACATAACCATCTACAAAATTCCAGACAGCAATGTTGGCAGTATCGCCTTTTGTCAGACTTCTATATAACTCATGTTGATATTCACAAATGACATACAATTATTTATAAAATTCCAGTGAACTGTAATGGCAGTACCTCCTTTCAACACAATCAGATTTAAACTGTATATAATGTTCATGGATCTATATGTCAACAATTAAATCTTATTAAGTAGGATAATTAATATCCACTATCTCTCTTCTGTGCTTTAATGTACTTCATATATGGGAAGTCCCCAGAATTTAAATAGTTGCACTGTATTCTCTTTCTGAGCAATACCACCAAATTGTTGTCACTCCAGTTTTGCACTACTGTTTGTTGAGACTTTTTCAGTTTATGTTGTATATTTAATAAAGGGTCTTGTCCGTTCAGGTAACAGTCTATCTTATTAGAACAGTATGATGCTTTCCATTTTCATGGTGCTCACATGCATGGCCATCAGGAATGTTAATATCCATACTCTTCCTTGTAAACACTTAACTGGAGTGATTGACCTGAGAATAAATAGAGTACATAAAAATACAGCATACAGAGTTCCATTCTGCCAAGTTCATCTTCTTAAAATCCCATGCCATGAGTCTGTGTTTATGCTCTAGAAAGAGGTCAACTCACTGCTGAGGTAGTTCTCTCCAATTTTTGAAGGTGAAGCCTGTGAATGTTAGCGTGACATTTCTGATTTGCATATGAAAGTTGAGGGCTAGATGGTGGTGTCTACATCCAAACCTAATAACCAAAATCTGTTTTTATCCAGTAATTGCATAGGGTATCTTATCACATATACTCTGTTGCTAATGCAAAAGTAAATTTTGCAACTATGCCAGGACACATCCAAATCATATGAAGGTAGTCTGCTTCTAGTGACCCACATCACCAGCAGGTGCCTGAGTAT
Source organism: Protopterus annectens (assembly GCF_019279795.1). Lineage (NCBI taxonomy): Eukaryota > Metazoa > Chordata > Ceratodontiformes > Protopteridae > Protopterus > Protopterus annectens. The sequence continues at coordinate 1,347,643,435 of NC_056726.1, read as the reverse complement.
GCCCATCCCCATGTGTATAATCTCATCAGGGAATGCTGCCATCTATGGATGATCTTAAGCATGGTAAACTACAAAACACTAGGTATATGATGTGAGTTTTCTTTTGGGGTGAATCCCATATTTGGGAGATCTGATGTGCACCCATATGTTTTTCCCAATAATCCTATATATGGTTCATGTGTTCTAAATCCTCTTCACTCTGTTCCTTTCATAATGTGCCTTATTTTAACTGATTTTTAAGAGTTAGCATGTCATCCCTGTTAATATTCCATTCCTCAGTGGCCATATTCAAAGATGTACCATTTATTATTTTTAACCTTTTAAGTATTTCCTGCAACTGCAGATATTGTTATAGTACAATAGTGAGGCTCCTATAATCCCTTGAATCAAGCTATACTCCCTACATTTTGTTTCCTGGTATGCCATACATCATGCAAAAAAAAAATTATATCTATATCTCTACAATTTTCTTAGTATACGAGTTTCCCGTTTACCTTAAAGCGTGGCAAGGCCTAAATCTTGTTTGCTATTGAAATGCACTTATTATGACCACTCCACTCCAATATATTTTCTTCCACTTATTTCTCCTAACCATTTGGGTCCAAATTTTGTTAGAGTCTGAGGGTGTTTTGTCCCTATTTGTACCTTAATTACAAATGAGTTCTGGATGAAGCCCTATTGGTCTTGAAAAACATCTGGATGACCAATGTTCACTTATCTCTGTTAATATATTGATATTGGTAAAAATTGGTAATCCAACCCCTCCCACTTTAGAATGTAGAGAATAACTTCCATCTGCTAATTGTGGGATGGGTTCTTTTCCATAAGAAACCACAGAAAGAACATGTTCCAAGCATACAGGCAATTCTTCTCAACTCAAAGGTCTAACCCGAAAGGATCTGTTAAGCTCAGATTACATTAGATAAACACTGGTCCATTCCTATCAAGATATGTAAAAGACCTCAGCATTTCAAGAAGTTAAACTGACAGAAACCTAGGAGCATGTTATTTATTAGATATTCATTTATTCTAGATTTTGGGCACTGGATATAAGAATGGGCTGAAAGGCAATGACTTCTCATCAATGAACAGCTGTGTCTGGGACTTTTTTCAATGGCATTGTTTTAAAAATCAACTACCAATCAATAGCGGACCAGAGTTCCGCTGTGGCATCCCCTAACCAGGAAAAGTCGAAAGACACAAACAAACACAAACAAATTGTTTTATCTGTAGGATTGCTGAACCTCATTTTTGGAGCCATCATGCATAGGTTGTGGACAAGATATGTTAAATGTTATTTGAAAAATGTACATGTTTTCTGACATTGACCTTTTTAAAACCTATAAAATATCAGTATGAATTTATTTTAAATAAATGCTTGGAAGAGTAAGCTAAGGAAAACGTATGGGAAAAGGACGGGCTAATAGAGTACTGTATGAGAAAATGAGTCTACATACTTGTGGAATGGTTTGTGATCAACTCAGAATATCGACCACAAGCCATTGAAACTCCTTTCAGTGAAACGGGGGAGAGGGGGTCAAGTCTGCACATTATCTTCATCCTTCTGTTTCGGTGGGTCATGATTCAACAATTTGTGTTTGGCATTCTGTGAGCTGATCACAAACCATTTGATGAAATGGAATGCAGACAAGAAACATAATTATTGTAATGATGCTAGACTAGCCTAGATAAACTTTTGGATAGGCACTAGTGCTATTTAAAGCATCATTTATTGTTATTTGTCTTTTTAAGAAAATATTTACAGTATTGTTATAGTATGTACTAATCAATATGTTGGGGTTCTACTCACTGCAACATTTTTCATTTTTTGTCGTCATGTGTGAGTTTCTGCATCTATCTGTGCAGAAGCACGAATATGCATGTGTGCTAGTGTGTGTGCAGTGTTAATAAAACGGCATGTACTCTTTGCCAAATACTTCTGTAGGGTCCTTAATGTCCATATAAACTGCCGTCAATGTAGGCAGATATGACTTCAGTTAAATTTCTTATTGAAAGGGCAGCATACATTTTATACAGCACTACGTTGTCAGTACAAATCAATCTGAATGCCTAGTGCAAGGCTTGCAGCCTTCTAAACTTATTACTTAATCTGTTTGACAGATAGGTGAACTTTAAGTTATCAATACAAAAGCCAAATTTGAAACTACTGTAGCACTTTTACTGTCATCTTGGTGACTATCCATTATCTGGGTAGCCCACAAACAAAAAAGACCCCTACATTCATATTTACTTTACCTTGTAAATCTGCCCTTGATCAAAGCATAGCCAGTCTGATGAGAGCAGAGGCAGCTGGGTAATAGAAAAGGAGCTGTCAGTACCCAGAGCAAATCAGTTTTAACAATCATTTTGAGACAATGAGTTCTTACAAGGTAACACTGCATAGTTTTTTGTCTTATTGCTGCCATCTGTTGTTTACACTCGTACTATTTTCTCTGTGTGGTCAGAGAATAACTACTAAATGAAGGTTTAGACCAAAAGAAATAGTGATTTGCTTGGCGAGAATTTGGGTAAAGATGCTATAACTATTAAGAAAGTACAGGGACATTTCAGTTATTTTAATTTTCTGCATAATTCCATGTTTAAAAATGCAGTAAAATGTCTTTTGCTTGCAAAAAAGTTACCTTATATTGGTTCAGTGCCCATAATTTTAAAGAAGTCTTAGCTGAGAGCGTTAAACAAAATGAATACAGTTTGAATGACCTTACATGGACTAGACAATGAGCTTCTTGAAGGCTAGAACAGATCTAATTAAAATGAAACTGGATCTGCCTGTGTATCTATATTACTGTATCAAATCACAACAGCTTAATGACTGTCTTACTATTGTGCAAGCTCTAAATGGAACAGCTCAATTACAAATCATGGGATCAGAGTAAACAGATAACTGCATACCAGTGAATAACAACAAAGCACTTCTGTTTATTTTAGTAATGCCCCAGATAACAAGAGATGGACATCCATGCTGTATGGAATAACATGCATTTCTGTGTACTTCTTTTGCATTGCACTAAATTAAGTCATTTTCATTCATTATTAGCAGTTTCTGTATTATTTACTTTTAACTATCCATTACTTGAAGAAATTGTAGTACATTTTACAATTTTTTTGTCTAATTTCCTGCTTACAGGATTAGAGAATTTGAAAATCAAGCAGTAATGCAATGTCTAGTTCATCAATTATTTTTACATTTAATGATCAGAAGATCAGTTATATCTGTAATTCTGCTCTTAGATTTTTCTATCAGCCAGCTTCTCAAAAAACAGAGTGGAGACATCTCAGAGAAGTTATTTGAAGGAGTGTGAGAGAAAGATGTCTTCTTCCATTTGCACACTACCCACTTAAATCATTATTTCAGGGTTACAGGTTGGTCAAATTATACCCTGACATTTTGCAGATTTATGACATATGAATATATCCTGAACAGGGTGCCAGCTGGTCAAAGGATGCACACACACTCACTTAGTCAGCACTACAAATACACTTACAGTCAATTTATAAGATTGTCTCAGACACAGCTGTCTAATGGCTCAGTTCCAGGTTCTGTAATTATGTCTTCAACAGACCAGTCTGGGTGCTATTTGGTAGAACTCATTCATCCATACCTAGTCTGAGATCTATGGTCTATCAAGGTTTAATTATTGGCTCCATCCTTCATTGTCTGTTTAGCAACAGTCTTCCTGATTTCCCATGTGTCTGAACGATCCTTTACAGTGACTCTTTTCTTAAAACTATCTATCAGTAGTTCTCAAAAACGTGTTGTTGATTTCTGTAAAACACACTGAATAATCTTTGGGACCCTCCTTCCTTTAGAACTTGTATCATTCAAGTAGCATCAGTTTTTAAAATATCTGCTTTTAATCCCTCATAAACACACCGAACAGGCTATCTGCAAAGTTATTAACCAGCTTAAAGTTGTCTGTTATATGGCCAATTTACTGACTCCTGAAGCGTGAAAATCCATAGTAAAATATGTATTTTTCTGTAAACTAAAATATTCACACCTACTCAGTGCTCTGATACACCTCTCTTTCAAGTAAAAAACACTGAATAAAATTTGGCATTTCTTTAATCTGTAGACATTAGAATACTTGCATTATTAAACTCCAAAGTCACCCTTACAGTTAATGAGTGATCCGCCTTTCTCTTTACAACTACCATAATCAAATTACTTCACACTGATTGTTGCTCTCCACATGAGCATCAATTAAATGCATACCACTACTTCATTTTACATTTTCACCAGTCTGGGCAGTTTAAATTATTCATACCTCCCACTATATTCACATTCACTGAGACAAACTTTCATAACAGTGGTCTTCATTTCTCAAAGACATAAACATCCATTGTCCCAATGTCCTACTAAACAATCTACCTGAAACCCCTCAGTGTAAAAGACTCCTTTCTCACATTTATCCAACCAAATCTACTTCTTCCTGTTTCATTTCGACAAACTTCCTGTCTTACTGGGATCTTTTTTAGAGTATAACATTGCTTAACACTTACTATACATTTGTTTTCTTAAGTTACTGTACCACATTGTCCAATGACTATATTATATATCTGATGTATGTGTCTGGTGTGCATAAAATAGTGATTGTATTCTTGACTTGATAATATTATAATGACTTTGGCCCTGGTCATGGCTGAAAAGTCACCATATACCAGGCCACATATATGTTTAACAAATGATACATAAATAATGAAATTATACAGTTTATAATCACATTTAAGGGGCTAGGGTGATAGCTGAACTTGTCTTTCATTTGTCATGTGTTTGCTGCATGACTGTATAAGTCAAAATTATATTCATAGCGTTTCCTTTTGTTCGTAGTATTTATGTTCTTTCTTTTTTAATCAGTCCCTCTCTTTCTCAGTCTCTCTCTCACTCTGTCCCTCTCTGCTGCACTCAGGCTGCCAGTCATGACTTTTGGGATACCTTTTAGCAGTTTACTGGTAAGGTTAACAAATGACCCATTATGAATATGTTTAGGTTATAGTGCAGCTTGTTCATACGGTCATGCAACTACTAAGCCAAAAGTGAGGAAATCTGCACATTTCTGTTTAACTGTGTTAGTAAACAGGGGTCATGCTTGAAGAACATGTGACCTTCTTTATGTTCCGCCCTAATACCCAGCAAAACGGGTCACACTAGCAGGACCAGCCTGCTCATGGCTGCCACCACTCTGCTACCTGGTCCACAACCAGACCAGGAGGAGGATGAGATAACAAGAAATCATTAGTACACAGCTATGGTACACATAGATTGTCAGTAACACACTGGGATGCCCCACAGCTGGGAATGTTTCTCCCACCTCCAGTGACATTCTCCATGTCCAATTCAAGTTCCTCGGCTGCTGCAAAAGAAAATATGCACACCTCAATACAAAGGTACCACAGGTAGTACAAAAACAGGGGGAAAAAGATTACAGTACCTGTCTGGTGTTCTGTCTTCATCCTCTAAATGCCATAAGGCATAAGCTAACCATAAGGCTTTCTTTTATTTTCTCTACAACTTTAAAGGCAACACTCAACAATGTGCCGAATGAATGGTGAATGCAACCACTTATATTGAACCAGAGGATGTAGCAATTCTGCTGGCCAATAAATTTAACTCCAATTTTACCTCCCTATCACCTTCAGTCACCCTGAAGGAAATAGACCCTACTCACCATTTCTCCACAAGCCATCACTAAGGAGCAGGTCCTCACGGCGCTCTCTAAGGCCCAGAACACTGTTTCAATGGGCCCTGATAATATCCTAAGATGCCTCCTGAATAGCATGAAAATAACCTGTCAGGCCCACTAGAATCTCTTGTTAAACAATGCTTCTTGACAAGCTTTGTGCAAAATGAATTGCAAAAAATAGTTAGTCTTCTAAACTAAGAGGGGGGGGGGGTGTGCTTCCACAGATCCAACGAGCTTTGACCTATAAGTCTGACTAGTCTCATATGCAAAACTATGGACAGAATTATCATGCATCTGATAAACAATGACATAGGAAACCTACACACACTGGACCCTAGCCAATTTGGTTTTGTCAAAGGCAGGTCATGCCTACTTAACCTAGTGAACTTCTTTGAGAACGTCAGTAAAGCTACAAATGAGGGCAAAACAGTGTACACTATATCTGGCCAAGGCATTCAACACAATACCTTCCTTGAACTGTACTACTGATCTAACCAGCATATCCTATAACTAAAAAGTTCATCTCTACTTGATTCCCAAGTAGACTATTCTCTATCTGTAAAGCCTAGCACTTGCTCCTACAGTACTTTTCACCTTGATATAGCACTTTTATTTTAGATAGTACCCCACCAGCCTAAAACCCCTTTCTCGATCACCCACATCCCCCGGAGTCTTTTTTTAAGTTTTTTTGTCTATTCCTTCTAGCATGTCGAGGGATCAGTTGCTAGTGTCCTCTCCTGCTCAGCTGGTGAACCTGGGAATATTGAGGCAATGTTACAATTGCCTCATGTACACAGACAACCCTCTCCTTCTCCCACAAAACAAAAATACATGCGAGAGATGCAACTATACAGCCAAACTGGAGGCTGAGCTCTCTCAACATAGGACTGGCAAGACCAGACAGGAGGAGAAGGTAACCACACACACCACATACCCAGTCTCACATAGTACTATCACAACTTCAAATCATACACATAAACACACAAAGACATACTCGGAGGCTCTGATCAAAAGTCTACCAAAACAGCAGAGGCCACCAAAGCAGACAACCAAACAACTACCACCTCAGGACACAACACATGCAACACATAGACCACACAGTCAGTGTGCCAAACAGTAACAGCCCTTAAGGCCAAACACAATGCCAGACACACTCGTCATTGGTGACTCCATAGTCAGACACACTGATGTCCCGCTCACCAGATTGAGTAAGGAGAAGGTCACAGTAAGCTGCCTGTCGGGCGCTAGAATCCGCCACATAATGCAAGCACTCAGGTCTCTCAACAGCAGGTACAAGTACGACTCAGTCATTGTCCACGCTGGTGTAAACGACCTGAGACGTACCTCCTTGGACTACATGAAAAGAGACATTGAGGAGCTCTCTGATTATGTAGCCCAGGCAGGTATGACCCTGACCTTGAGCAGTATCCTACCTTCACCAAGAATGATGTCACAATACAGAGATAAGATGATCAGCTTTAATAATTGGCTTAAACTCTGGTGTCATTCAAAGGGGATCCAATGTCTGTCTACCTGGGATGACATGCTGGACAGGCCACGCTGCTTCGCAAGGGACGGCTTGCACCTGTCACCCCTGGGCTTCCGGATATTGGCAAAGGCTCTTGCCACCCCCATAGTGCCTTTTTTAGGCAAGGCTCAAATTCTAAACCTACTACCCTAGAACACAAAAAAGGAAAAAAACTAAGGGTAATGCTGCTCAGTGCCAAAAGTCTCAACCTCAAGATGCACGCACTCGAGGCCCTTCTCAGTATGGAGAACATCGATGTCTGTGCTGTGACTGAAACCTGGTTCAAGGCTCCTGAGAGCACCCCAGCACTATCAGGTTTTACCTCATATCATGTGTTCCGGCCCCAAAATCCGGACAACACCAAGAAAGGAGGGGGGGTGTCCATATTCATCAAGGACACCCACACCTCAAGGTTGGTGGCAACGCACAATGCATCGGAGACCATCCAGGCAATTAATCATAGGCAAGACTGCTCTGCAAATTGTAGCATGTTACAGGCCACCCTCTCAAACTCAGGAACCTCACATAGCTTTCCTGAAAACACTGGAGGGGATAAATGTATCTCCAAACACCATCACACTAGGTGACTTCAACTACCCTAATATAGACTGGGATCACTACTCAAGCCCAAACACTCTAGCCCAAAGGTTCCTGGAGTTCATAAACTCAAGTGCCATGGAACAACTAGTCACCATCCCCACAAGAGGTGAAAACATACTTGATCTCATCATCACGAACATGGGATCACAATGTTCGACACCAGAAGTATACCCCTCACTGGTGAGATCAGATCATAAACTAATCTCACTGGAGGTCCTCATCCCGCCCCCACCTGAGATAAAAAAGACCACAGTGAAGAACTTCTCAAAAGCCGACTTCACACATCTAAAGACTAGTGTGGTCTCCTTTAAGGCCCCCGAGCCGGCGGTAAACATTACTCAAGCCGCTGAATCACTTACAAATGCCTTCTACCAGCACCTACAGGACTGCATGGATCAGGCAATCCCAAACAAAACAAAGACTCTTTGTACCAAAGGCAAGCGTCCAGTCTGGTGGACCCCAGCCATAAACAAGCTCTACAACAAAAGGAGGAAGCTACTACAAGATAGAGCAAAATCCTTAAAAGGTAAGACACCCTTGATCATTATAAGTAAAAAACTAAGAGCTCTCATAAAATCATCCAAGGCAAATTTTGAGAGAAAAATTGCTAAGGACTCAAAAGACAATCATAAGGCTTTCTTTAGCTATATTAGAAACCTGGGAGGAAACTCCCAGATATGCTCAGAATTAGTTCAAAATGATGTGAAAATTACTGAACCTATAGGCATTGCCAACATACTGGCTGACAGGTTCAGTGCAAACTTCTCCCCCCCACTCCCCCCCGAAAGGAGAGATATCTATACCAGAGTATTGTAGCCCCCCAAGCATCTCTAACGCCCAGGTGAGAACTGCTCTCTCCAAGGTGAAAAACACAGCATCCATGGGACCGGATGGTGTCCCCGGCTGTGTGCTCCACGAACTCAATGAGGAATTAAACCCGCAGTTAGGACAGCTGTTTAATCTTAGCCTCACCTCAGGATACGTACCCAAGGAGTGGCGCACGGCAACTGTGGTCCCACTTCACAAAGGCGGTGCCTCCACCGACCCTGGAAATTACCGTCCTATCAGCTTGACAAGCCTGATCTGCAAAGCCATGGAGAGGATCATAATGGAACTCATAAATAAAGACATAGGGAACTTGCAGACTTTGGATCCAACCCAGTTTGGCTTTGTCAAAGGCAGATCATGCCTTTTAAACCTGGTTGACTTTTTTGAAACAGTCACCAAGGCCATTGATGAGGGAAAGGCTACCTCGACCTGGCAAAGGCTTTCGACATAATACCCCACTCAGGTATCATTGAAAAACTCATCAGCTTAAATGTAAATCCATACATCACAAGATGGGTTGCAAACTGGCTAAGTGACAGAACCCACAGGGTCAGAGTTGCTGGCGCCATGTCAGACTCAAAGCCTGTCACAAGTGGTGTCCCACAGGGCTCAGTCCTGGGCCCACTCTTGTTCGGCATCTACTTTTCTGAAGTACAAGCAAACACAGGAGGGTTATGGCTGACAAAGTTTGCAGATGACTGCAAACTGGGCGCCATAGTCGAAAACACATCTGACACAGATATCCTTCAGAAGGGTCTCACAGAAACGGATAACTGGTGCCAGAGCCATGGCCTAAAGTTAAACGCCAAGAAATGCATAGTCATACCCTTTGGGAAAAACAAGGTTACCCCTAGCTACCATATAGGTGGCAATCCACTGAGCACAGAAGAAGTTATCAGGGATCTGGGGACCCAGGTTGACAGTAACATTTCGTTTGACACTCACGTTGCTAAAGTAGTTAGGAAGACCTTCTACATTGCCCACCTGATCATGAAGGGATTCACATCTAGATCAAGGGAGGTCATCGTCCCCCTGTACTCATCACTCATCAGACCAATGATTGAGTACAATGCCCCATTCAGAATGTATCTGACCCAACACCTGCAGCAGCTGGAAAGACCCCAAAAGTTCCTCACCAAAAGGATAAAGGGTCTCACAAATATGGCTTATGCTGTCCGACTGAAAGAACTCCAGCTCTATTCAGTCGCTTACCGCTTGCTCAGAGGTGACCTGTGCCTGACATACAAGGCCATGTCAAACCCAGATTTGATGAACATGCTTCACCTCAACAAATCTAGATCCCTCAGAACTACAAGGGCGGGAGACTTAAACCTTGACACGGTTATTAATAGGACGTGCTGGAGGGACAGATTCATCACCCAGAGACTCCCTATGCTGTGGAACAAAATCCCGGTACATGTGAGGCAGAGCACCTCGCTGGCCTTGTTCAAGAGAAATCTTGACCAATGGATGGGAGATCGCAGATATACCCCAGGGATTACCTCAGTGTCACTGCTTGACAGAGGCACAGCAAAATAATGGGCATAGTTTTCTTCAAACTAAAGGGGTGGCGAAAGCCACAAAACTCTGGGCTAGGCTTATAAATGCCCTTGGGCAGATAGCCTAGTATGAACCTATGAACCTATGAACCTCACTCAGAAAACTAGGCATAAACCCATATGTCATAGATGGATAGACAGCTAGCTCTCTGATAGAACAAAAGCAGTTCAGATAGGAGAATTCACCTCCACAAAGAGGCCCACCACTTGTGGTGTCCTGCAGGGATTGGTTCTAGGGCCTCTCCTTTTTGGCATCCATTTATCTGAAGTCAAAGCAAACATAAAGGGCCTCTGGCTGACTAAGTTTACTTATGACTGCATGGTCACTGAATGCCTAAAGAATAAGATACCTTCAAGATGGTCTGATGCAGACAAACAAAGCAGTTGATGTCAGAGGCATGGACTAAAAAAGTGTGAAAAAAATGCATAGTACCACCCTTTGGACAAATGGCCATCTCTGGAAATTACTACATTGATAATACGCCCCCTAAAAGTAGAGTCAGTGGTCAGGGATCTGGGGACACATGTTGACAGTAACCTGACCTTTAACCACCATGTGTTTACTGTGATCCGAAAATCATTCTATGTTGCACATCTTATAAGTGAGGGTATGACATCCAGGTCCAATGAGATCATTGTTCCACTGCATTCAACTCTCATCTGCCCAGTCTTTTAGTACAATGCAGCCTTTGGCATTCACCTGACCTGGCACTTGAAACAGCTTGTGAGATCACAGAGATTCCTCACAAAAAATACAATGAGTAAGCAACACGTCCTATGTAATTGTCTCAAAGCCCTACCATACACTAGGTTTCTTACAAACTGCTGCACTGTGCTCTATTCCATCCTGGGATCCCACACTAATGGATTTGTTGCACATCTACAAAACTAGTAACCTAAATAATACCTGTTCTAAAGACCTAAACCTCATCTGTGACATAAGCAGGGCAACTTGCTGGGATGGGTATGTGTTTCAAAGACTACTCCTTCCCTGGAATAGGCTTACCATTCATGTGTAGAAAACTCACCCCTACCCATATTCAAATGTAACCTGGATTAATGGATGGGAAATTGCAAATGTATCCTTAGTTTGGCACCTATGTCCATAATGGTGAGGGGCAGCCTTTGAATTCTCGATGTGTACAAATCTATATCAAACCTCATAAAATTTCTTGGGGTATTGACATACGTCAGCAATATTTTAGTAATTTGGGGTAAGTTTGTCTAGGCTTAAAATGTCTGTTGGGCCAGTTGCCTACTTGCCACCTATGAACCTCTATTACTGAAGCAGGAATGTGTGACAGTACTGAAGGTCAATGAACCAATGCTGACATTGTTTAACAGAATGGGTGATAACAGTGGCATCACTCATAATCCTGGCAAGTTATGGATACCTTTCACACACACTGGCACTAAGCTGATTGATTATTATAACTGCCATGCTATAAAGCCTTTGTTAACACAATATAAATAGTGGATATGTTTTTGCATGAGAATGCTTAACAACAAAAATCAGTGAAATACATGACTATGCATACTAAGTCTCTAGAAGTGGATATACCAATCCTGAATGCAGAAACCCCACCTGGTAATGACCTCCAACAGTCTACTCAATGCCTGTGGTGTGTATGAGGGGCAACACAGCAGAATGGAATGGCACTGTCATGTACCATCCATGGCAATGGTGGTGGTAGTGCAGACAAAAGGCACTGGGCACACAGCAATAATCCAACACTGGGTGTGGTTATATCATGATTTATAAACCGTTGGTGTGGTTTGATTATGAGGGCAAAGCCTGAGTAATGAAACAAAGCCAACCACTGGTAAATCCTGAAATACCCACACACAGTAGTGGATTATTGCTATTATACGATGGCATTATTTAAGAAAGAAATTGTTTACCTTTCTTAAATAATGTCTTTGTATAACAGCACTTCAGTCTTTTTTCTTGTTGTCTTATGTGGGCTGTTGTACTGCACATGCATATGGGACTTGCATTATCGCACTTGCACAGTAAAGAATTGCAATGCATGAGAAGAAATGCAGGACAGAGAATCTCCTTTGCTGTGTGTTGTTTTTTTTTTCTTCAGTGTAAAAAAAAAATCAAGGTTTTAATAGGGACAGCATAGAAATAAGGGAAACTGTTTCTTTAGATGTCCTTCAAGGATGCATCTGCAGTCATAACATATGGGTTGTCCTGCCTCAGGCAGCCCTTCGGTCGGCCGGATTCCAAAGTCTGGGTCTGGCCTCGGCTGATGTCACACTTTCCCCGACGTCAGAGCTTCTGGGGTATAAAGGTATCAGCCGATGCCATTTTCCTCAGTCTTTCTTGCCGCGCGGTGCCCGAAGCAGAAGCTGTTCGCAAGTGCCGGTTGGTCAGATCCAGAGATTTCAGCTACCGAAGACTTCTAAAAAAGCTAAGTACCCCGTTGGGGACTCTTTCTTGCCTCAGCCGATGTCAGACAAAGTAAATAATTGTTTAACTTGTGGGAAACAAATACCTCATAAGGATTTCCATTCTTACTGCCTTCCTTGCTTAGGCCCAGACCACGACGTATCAGCTTGTTTAGCCTGTGCCTCCTTCAACCGATGGACTCTTAGACACATTTAGCCAAAAAACGCAAGGAAAAGGACTGACACTCGTGGCCCGCGGTTTCGGCTGAAACCACGGTTAGGCCTACCGCGAGTGTCTCGGTTTCGGCTGAAACCTAGTCCTCGGTTCTTACTTCTGCCGAAATCATACCTCCGACAACCGAGGCCAGAGAGGCCCCGGCTGAGTCGGCTACAGAAATCCCTACCGAAGAAGCAAGCACACAAGAATTGTTTGACACCATTCCTTTGGACATTTCTACACCTGCACGTGGGGCAGCTAGGCCCCCTGCTTCTATGTCTATTAAGGCCTTCTCCAGGGCTAAAGCAGCTAAAATTTCAAAAGCTTTACCTGCAAAATCTACCTCTCAGAGACCTTCCTCAAGTTCTCAGATTCTCAGCCTTGCTGAGGACCTTATATCTCTGATTAGGGGTTCCCAACCTCACCCAGACAGGGCCTCTCAAACTCCTCCGGACAAAAGGCCTAGGACTGAACCCCCTGAACCTCTCTCCTCTGATTACTCCTCGGATGGATCTGATCTATCAGACCATCAGGAAGGGCCATACTCACCTTATGAGGATTCAGATGCAGAAGACTCTATTCCTTCTGCCTCCCCTCCAGAAGAATTTTCCTTTGGGGAGACTTTGCACTCAATGAGGGAACACTTTCAATGGCAGGGTCAGGATTTCTCTGATTCTAGAAAAAGACTAAGGACCTTTTTACACTTGCCACAGCATAGGCCTTTAGCCATACCACCTGTGCTAACTGTAGTTGATGATGCATATAATGATGTCAGTTCTGCCCCTGATTCTCTTCCCCCGGCCCCTGCCAAACCTGACAGATATTACAGGGTCCCGGATTCTCACTTCCACTTGTATAAAGCCCATGCTGCAGACCCAGAAACTATTTCTCAGGGCCCAAAAGGTGTTGTAGCTGCCACTGCCAAAAACCCCCTACCCTCCGAAAGAGAGTCAAGAGCATTAGAGAGATGGGGAAAAAAGGTTTATACATCTGCTACTCTTTCTGCCAGGGCATTAAACTGTCAATTCCATATGATACAGTACCAGGAATATTTGTTAGATCAGCTGAATAAAAAGCTTTCTTCTCCTGAACCTTTAGACCGCAAGTCCCTTCAGGATTTGGTACACAACTCTCAGCAGGTCAGTAATCATTTCTTAAAATGTGGCTATGATGCACTGGAGGCTTCATTTAGATCAGCTATGACTGGAGCAGTAATTCGAAGGCATGCCTGGCTAAAAGAGCAATCCTTGCCAGACCATGTCAAGGCTAAATTCCTAGATGCTCCAATGGAGAAACAAAGTTTATTTGGCTCCCCTGCACAGGAGATTCTAAAGAAAGTGGAAGAAAAAGCAAAATCTGTGCAAACAGTAAAGGATTTTCTGCAGGTCCAACCTCTGAGGTTCAGCAGAAACTGGCCTTCAAAGAATTGGTCCTTTCCAGACACCTCCAGAGCACAGAGGGGCAGGAATAGACGCCCAAGAGGCAGAGGTCAATCAAAGGGTGCCTACAGGGGTCGTCAGTGGCAACCTGCCAACCAGAGGAGTACTGCCACAGCTGCAACTACAACCACTTCCACAGGACAGACACAATGACTTGGCTCTGATTCCACCTACCAGGGAACAACTGGAAGCACCCTTGGGCGGAAAGTTGGCTTTATTCTCGAAAAACTGGCATTGCATTACAAAAGACAAATGGACATTGCAAACAATAGACAAAGGATACAGGTTTCACTTCCACACTTTACCAAAAAGGAGCGGAATGCCAAACCTTCCACCAAACCAGAAGCCAGAGGCTCTAAGACAGATCAACAATTTACTTCAGATGAAAGCAATAGAAAGGGTACCATCTATGGAACAAGGCCAAGGATTTTACTCCAGACTATTCCTTGTACCAAGAAAAGAAACCCAATGGAGGCCTATTCTCGACTTGTCCGCACTAAACACATATCTCATTGTGCCAAAATTCAAGATGCTGACCCTACAGCAACTTCTTCCCATGTTGGGCAAGGAGTCTTGGCTGGTGAAATCTACCCATACCTGGACGACTGCCTAATTCAAGCGGACAACAAGACAAAACTAATAAAGGATTTGGCCTATGTCATACACCTGTTACAGGCCTTGGGATACACAGTCAACATCCAGAAGTCAAGACTAGTGCCATCCCAAAGGATAACATTTTTGGGTGCAGATCTGGACACAATAACTCAGATGGCTTTTCTCACAGAAGAAAAACAAAAGCAACTCCCAGTCTACTTCATAGCTTTGACAAGACAAACTCAGCTTACTGCAAGGAAAGTCCTGCAGGCCCTGGGTTACATGGCATCCTGCATAATCTTGATCCCGCATGCCCGGCTGCATATGAGGAAATTACAATGTTACCTAAGGAATGTATGGTCTCAACACAGGCACAGTCTAGAAACCATGATACCAATCATTCCATGCCTGAAAAAGGAATTCCTGTGGTGGGCTCAGGCCTGCCAGACCAACAGAGGGTTGCCTTTCAACAAACCACAACCAAGGCAGACCATCACCACGGACGCCTCAGACCTAGGATGGGGAGCACACATGGAAGACAAGTGTATCCAAGGCCTATGGTCTCAAGACCAGCTGAATTTGCACATAAACCTAAAGGAGATGCTGGCAGTGAAGCATGCAATGCAGGCATTCAAATCATTCCTCCAGCAAGGACATCTGCTGATAAGGACAGACAATACCACAGTCATGTGGTACATAAACAAACAGGGAGGCACGCATTCCTACCCTCTATGCCAGATGGCAATGGATCTGTGGAACCTAGGCCTGAATCTCAACATCCAACTGCAGGCCAAATTCGTACCAGGAAAAGAGAATTCACTAGCAGACAGCTTAAGCAGAACTACCACGGATGCTCACGAATGGATGCTGCATCCAGACATCTTCAAAATCATAACAAAAAAAGACCTGTTCGCCTCCCCACTCAACCACCAACTGAAGAAATTCTGCTCAAGAGTATACCACCCACAAGCCTGGAGGGTGGACTCCCTCTCGTTCAGCTGGAAGGCCCTAACAGTGCATGCTTTTCCACCTCTCCCATTGATGTACAAAGTTGTACTGAAGATCAGGGAGGAACAGCCAAAGGTGATACTAATAGCTCCAGACTGGCCAAGGCAGCATTGGTATCCGCTACTGAGAAGCATGTCTCGGACGAACTCATGGCCTCTACCCCTATGGCCTCTACTTCTAACGCAGAACAACTACAAGACCCTGCATCCAAACTTGAAAACACTGCAGCTAACTGCCTGGAAAATTGCTTAAAACAAAACCAAACTGTTTTATCTCAGAGGGTCAAGGACATTATCCTGGAGGCTCGCAGACCTTCCACAAGAAAAACATACTCAGCTAAATGGAAGAGATTCCTCATTTGGAGCGCATCAAAGGGTACAAATGTCACACTGGCAAACCTAGCACACATCCTAGAATACTTAGCAGAACTGTTCCACAATGGCCTGTCCTATTCTTCCATTAAGATTCATGGTTCAGCAATTTCAGCAGAGTACACCATGGATCCTCCTATCTTCTCTCACCCACTCCTCAGACAATTTTTAAGAGGGATCAAAAATGTAAAACCTCCAAGGAAACCCCCTCTGCCTGCATGGGATCTCAATTTTGTGCTGGAAAAAATAACACTTCCCCCTTTTGAACCAGCAGCATCAGCAGACTTACAGTTCTTATCTTGGAAAACTGCTTTCCTTCTAGCAATCACTTCAGCAAGAAGAGTATCCGAGTTACAAGCACTAATGGCAGTGCAGCCTTTCCTTATTTTTCACCAGGACAAAGTGTCTCTGAGAACCAATCCTACTTTCATGCCAAAGGTGGTATCCAGGGTATCCTTGAACCAAGCTATTCATTTGCCTACGTTCTTCCCTAACCCACAGAACAGGGGGGAAAAACTATTGCAGACCTTGGATGTACACAGACAACTACGCTATTATCTGGACAGAACTAAAACCAGCAGAGAAACTGACCAACTTTTTGTAGCATATGCAACTGGAGTGCAAGGAAAAGCAATTTCCAAACAGACAATTTCAAAATGGATAGGAAATTGCATTAGTTTCTGCTACTCTTTTCATGGAAAGACAACTCCTGAAAATATCAGGCCTCACTCCACAAGAGCCACAGCCACCACTACAGCTTTCCTACGAGGGGTGGCTACCAAGGACATTTTAGAAGCTGCTACTTGGAGCTCCGTGCATACATTTGCCAAGCATTACAATCTACCTTTATACTCCAGATCCCGAGCAGGTTTTGCAACTGCAGTTTTACAGGGGATCTTAGCTACACCATCATTATCTTAGTACCTCCTCCCCCAGTTTGGCTATGGTATTCTACCCATATGTTATGACTGCAGATGCATCCTTGAAGGACATAGTACAGTTTTGTACCTACCATAAATGTAGATGTCTGATAGGTATGCATCTGCAGTCAGGATTACCCACCCTCCTTCCCCTCTGTGGTATTCCTAGGGTGCTTACCCCTCATTCAGCTAGCTGGGGGAATCTATTATGGTGTATTTGTTTGTATGTATATATGTATATATATATATATTGTTTGCTACTGTTTGGAATTTTCAACATTTATCCAAATTTAGCCTTCCTAGAGGGCACCTGGCATCTGGGGCAAGAAACACTGAGGAAAATGGCGTCGGCTGATGCCTTTATACCCCAGAAGCTCTGATGTCGGGGAAAGTGCGACATCAGCCGAGGCCAGACCCAGACTTTGGAATCCGGCCGACCGAA
The DNA here is from genome assembly GCF_019279795.1 of Protopterus annectens. NCBI lineage: Eukaryota > Metazoa > Chordata > Ceratodontiformes > Protopteridae > Protopterus > Protopterus annectens. The sequence goes on along the minus strand of NC_056726.1, from coordinate 1,347,625,830 downwards.
GGGCTGCCTGAGGCAGGACAACCCATATGTTATGACTGCAGATGCATACCTATCGGACATCTACATTTATGGTAGGTACAAAACTGTACTTTTTGCAGAATGTACCTGATTTTATTTGTATTTTGCTCTGCCCCTTGGTATATTCCAATAGAAAGTCTGACTGCTCAATTGTACTTCATCAGCTGGACTTTTTTCTGTTGGTAAATGCTCTATATACAATGGGCACACTTGTTGGGCTGTTCAATCAGTTTGCACATTTTGGAATACTAATGAGCCTGTATTGTATAATTGCCAATACAGAGTAGGAGGCATAGGATCATAGGGTCATAGAAAGTTACTAGGCTATTGGCCCTGAGGCCCTTATAAGCCTAGCCAAGAGTTTAGCCCATGTATAGACAAATCAGCACCCAATGCCCCTGTTCAGCAGTGACACGGGTGGAATCCCAGGGATGTATTTTCTATTTCCCATCCAGTTATCCAGGTTGTGCTTAAAAAGGGGTAAAGAGCTACTTCACTTGACGTGGAGAGGGAGTCTATTCCACAGATGGGGGAGCCTCAGGTACACAAACCTGTCAAGCCAACAAGTCCTATTGATGTCATAGACCAAGTTGAGGCCATGTGTGTGGGTTACGCGAGTGGAGCTTGACTTGTGGATATGCAGCAGTCCCGTCAAGGTGAGGAACGAGATTACCTTGCATGCCAGACAGAGGTCACCTCTGAGGAGTCTGTATGAAACAGAGTAGAGGGATAGGGTTTTTCGCCTATATGTGTATGGAAGATTTTTGAAACCCTGGATTCTCCTGTTGAGGAAACTCTGTGGTCTCTGCAGCTTTGCAAGGTACATGCCAAATGGGGCATTGTACTCAATAATGGGCCTTATAAGGGAATAATACAGGGATGCTATAACCTCTTTCTCCCTGGATGAGATACCCTTACTTATAAGGTGGGCCATGAAGAAAGCTTTCCATACAATGGAAGCAGCATGGTGGTCAAAAGTCTGGTTGCTATCAATCTGGGTGCCCAAATCACTTACGACTGACTGCGTGCTTATAACATTGTTATTAATGTGATAATTTGTGGGGACATCACTTTCCCCAAAGGGGATGATGATGCATTTTTTGTATTCAGCTTGAGGCCATGTTTCTGGGACCAGTCATTTGTTTAGGTGAGACCCTCTTGGATGATGTCCATGTCACTAGGGGAACTGATGATAGCACCCAGCTTGCAGTAATCTGCAAACTTGGTCAGCCATAGCTCACTGGTTTTGGCCTGCAACTCAGAAAAGTATATCCCAAATAACAGAGGCCCCAAGACCAAACCATGGGGCATGCCACTCAATACGGGTCAACTGCTTGAGGTGGCTTTCCCTATTTTGACCAGCTGGGTTCTATCAGTGAGCCAGTTAGATACCCATCTGGTAATATATGGATTGATGCCTAGTTGGGAGAGTTTATCTATTATGCCTTAGTAGGGAATAGTGTCAAAGGCTTTGGCCAGGTCAATGTAGGAGGTGTGCACTCTCTTCCCCTCATCCATGGCTTTGGTGATTGTCTCAAGAAAGTCGACCAAATTTAACAGACATGACCTCCCCTTGACAAAGCCAAACTGTGTGGGATCGAGTGTTTGGAGGTTGCCAATGTTCTGGTTAATGAGGTCCATGATAATCCATTCCATGGCCTTGCAGATCAGGCTAGTTAAGCTGATGGGTCTATAATTTCCTGGATCAGTGGGCACTCCACCTTTGTGTAAAGGGATGACAGTGGCTGTCCTCCATTCAACTGGGACAAAGCCAGTACTCAGGCTTTGGTTGAATAGGGTGCCTAATGTTGCTGCAACTTTCTGCCTGAGTTCATGTAGAATGCAGCCTCGGATGTTATTGAGTCCCATGGAGGCTGTATTATTTGCCTTTGAGAGAGCAGTGATGGCCTGATTCCTAGATATATGGGGAAGGGGCTGGTACTGGGAATGTCCTGATTGACTGATGGGGGGGGGGCAAAGGGGTGAAATTTTCACTGAATCAGAGTTTACCTATTGCAGATGTCTACCAGACTGCTTTACTCTTCCTTGCGGAGGATGATTTAGTCCTGTCAGGTATTCCTGATTTCATGCATCTATATAAATGTTCATATAATAATTTGGTACAGTTTTGGATACTGGTGCCAGTTCCTAGAGAGGGGGAGGGGGCTGTAAAGCTGTTTATACCATCCAGCAGGAGGCTGTAATAAGCTTTGGAGAAGTTGTTTTGTTTGACCCTAGCTGGAGGGGCGTCGGAGGTGATGGTGACTTTGAACGTGACCGCCTTATGGTTGGATCTTACAAGGGAGGATGATACTGCAGGGATGCTGCAGTGGTTACTCATGTTGGTTAATACCAAGTCTAAGATATTATCATGTCTTGTGGGGGTATTGACTAGCTGTTCTAAAGCAACTGCATTGACAAAATCAAGGAATCTGTGAGTGTTTGTGTTCTGGCATGAGTAGCTCTTCCAGTCTATGTTTGGGTAGTTAAAGTCACCCAGGATCAGGGTAAAGGGTTGAATCTTGATAGATTTGCAGAGGTCTAGATAGGCAGTTTGGGCATCTTGAGTCAGATTTGGGGGCCGGTAGCCAACTATGATTTGTATAGGGGTCTTATCAATGGTTAACTGCACCTGGAGTGTCTCCTGTGCATCATACTGTTTGACCAGCTTTGAGGTGTGTATGTCTTTAATATATATTAAAACTTCACCTCCTTTGGCTTTGCTACCTACAGTTTGGGATCTGAATGTATGATAAGATGAGTAACCAGGAAGTGCTGGGATGCTCTCTGTAGCTTTGAACCAGGTTTCTGTGACTGAGCAGATGTCAGCATTTTCCAGGGTGAATGTTTGCAATGAGTGTAATTTCATGTTTAGACTCCTAGTATTTAGCAGCATGACCTTTAATATGGGTTTTGTTGAAATTATGTTGGTAGTTTTAACTTCATCACTTTTTCTAAAAACAGGCAAGTGCCTTTGCCAGAAGCCTGAAGCCCAAGTGAGACAGATGCAGGCCATCTCTGGCAAAGCATTGTGGTCTGTCAATCATATCTTCCCAGGCTGTCAGGTACTGGATTTCCCCTAGAATGACACCAGAAACTAAGCTAATTGTTAAAGTCAATCATTTTCTGTTTGTATTGAGGCATCATCCTGGGTGATGGCAAAATGCTGCTTAAGGCTAGGGACATACCTGCCTGGGACACATTTTCAGTGAGTTCAATCATATCACTCGTCATATAGTCCAGGGAGGTATGTCTCAAGTCATTCATACCAACATGGACTAAGACAGAGTCATAACAGTCTAACCAAAGCACAAGTAAAGACTATATAACCAGGGAACAATGCCAGCCACAGCGCTACACTTTATTCACAGTATCCACGGTTAAGCACTTTCATCCCACAATACTAGGGATTTCTTCAGAACTAATCACATTAAGTCAACCCAGTACTTTTATACACATAATTGCCAATAAAACAATTAAAACATTAAAAAAACTTTTATTAGTTAAAAATGTACGAGAACTAACTTATACTACAGTTAAAAACATACTTCACTGTTACCCCATCACATTTTTCATTTTAAGCACACAGTTAATACTGACAGTCTCATTAATACAGGAGACTTAGTGGCATTCAACCTAAGCTGCCATTTGAGTTCACATATATCTAAATGTTCACCTAGAATCCTACCCCTAAATCATTACTAATTTGTTGTATAAATAAAAAAACAAAAACGTCATTATTTATCTGTAAGTGCCTAAATAAAAGTGTTTGGTTGACTTAATGTGATTAGTTCTGAAGAAGTCCCTAGTATTGTGGGATGAAAGTGCTTAACTGTGGATACTGTGAATAAAGTGTAGCACTGCAGTGGTGTAGCAGTTAGCGTTGCCACCTCACAGCAAGAGGTTCTCCGGTTCGATCCTCGGCTGGGGTCCCTTCTCTGTGGAGTCTGCATGTGGTTGCATGGGTTTCCTCCGAGTGCTCCGGTTTCCTCCCACATCCCAAAGACATGCTGTAGGTGGAGTGGACACTAACTTGGCCCTAGGTGTGAGTGTGTGTGTGTGTGTGTGTGTGTGTGTGTGTGTGTGTGTGTGTGTGTGTGTGTGTGTGTGTGTGTGTGTGTGTGTGTGTGTGTGCGTGTGTGTGTGTGTGCCTTCTGTGGAAGGTTGGGTGCCGGGCTGGCAACTCAACACTGTAAAAACCCCACTGCCAATCATGACTGGACAGGTGATCCGCTGTGGCAACCTCTAACCCCGGTTAGTCGAAAGAAGAAGAAGAAGACTGTGGCTGGCATTGTTCCCTTCTTTGGTTATAGAGTCATAACAGTACCTGTTGCTGAGAGACTTGAGTGAGTGTGTGATATGGTGGATTCTAGCCCTTGACAGACAACTAACCATGACTTTCTCCTTATCCAGCCTGGTGAGAGGTACATCTGTGTGTCTCACAATGGAGTCTCCACAATGTTGGGTTTATGGTTAAGCCTTAGTGGTTGTGAGACAAAGGTGTGTGAACCATGCATGGTATGTGGTGTGGAGGGCTGTGGAGATTGCGCTTGTTTTTGCCTTGGAAGTTTTTGCCTCGGAGGTCTCCTATGTTTGGGTATATTTTTGCTGAGGACCTCCACATATGTGGGTGTGTGTTGTGTAGGTGTGGGGAGTCTTTAAAGTGTAGTGACTGTGTTGACAACCTTCTCAGTGCCAGATATACTGGCTTGTGAGGGAGAGAGCATGGACTCTAGGCTTTTAATGTAATTGCAGCTAAAGCAAATTTTCTTACTAGGTGGTAGTAGTAGGTGATTGTCTGTGTACATAAGGCAGTTGCTACACTGTCTCAGGATGCCCATATCAACCAGACTGGCAGAAGAAACTGTAGGAAATTGTCCATCCATATTTTTCAGAATCTGAGAGAGAAGGCCAGGGAGATCTAAGGGGTAAGCCTAAAACCCAAGTGCTTAAACCTAAAACTAAGAGGCTTAGAATAACACTTACAATTTAAACAGACTATAAACAAGTAGTAACAAATGCAACAGAAAAGATGCAATTGAACACTTTAGAGAGCAAGCTGCAGCAAATAGCATAAAGTAATGGAGCAAGAGGAGGAAACACAAATACAGTAAAAGAAGCTGAATAGAGTGTTTTTGTTAGTAAAGTGTAAAGGGAGGGAGGAGGAACAGAAGAAAATTCAAGGTAAAGGAACTAAAGAATTTGACCTTCCCAAATGATCTCTGTATTAGGTGGAATGAGATCATGAGATGGGACTGGGAGGAGTGTCCCTTATCAAATTTACAGTAGGACAATGTATTTTAAGGGGGATAGGTTATCAGTCTGTATATACCTACATGGGGCTAAAACACAGGTGCATGAAGGGGAATAGGATACATATAGAAGAGCTTACATTAGAGGGGATATTTACAGAAGTATAGGGACCTACTAGCCATCTACATAATGGGTCAAAGGAAACCAGTAGCCATAGTTGATTTACTTCCACAGACTGACAACCATACTCTTTCATGGGTTGGTATGGGCCTGCATGACAGGCAACACATGGAAAATGTTACAAACAAAGAGAAAGATATGTTACCATAGGCTGTCTGTATGTATAACTTCTGCATCCTGGCGAAAGGTGTCATGGACAAGATGTATATAGACCATGTGTAGGAGGGAGTAGGGCAAGGCACACATGTTGTAACTGGTTGTAATATAACAAAAAATAACCAGTGCAAAGTACAAGGCACAGGACATTACCAAGGATATGTCCATCACAGATGATGGACCACCAACACAGAAATGCCTCACAGAGGTGGGGACATTTTTACTAACCTTGTTTATAGCTAAGTACAAGGCTAGCTGCCCTTGTAGGCAGTTTTAAGCATAGCCAGTTTCTATTTCAAAGATGAGGATCAAATGCTGCACCTTGCTTTTGTGAGGTAAACACCTTAACCATTATACTGTACTGCTGTATGCAGAATGGAGCAGATCATCATACCTGGGGTTGGTCTGGACATGGGAGCTGTGTTAACAATGACCTCCTGAGCAGCAGTAAAGGATGCACTATATTAGTACTGTCCACTACATACCTTTCTGGTAGGGGACTGACCTTCTGCATATCTGTGTTTTCAGGTACCTCTAGGCTACAAATGCCACAACTCACACCTCAGTGTATGTAAGTCTATATATACTGTACACATAAAAAGTTATCTACTCCTTTCATGGCATAGGAGTTATAGGCATATTTCTGAGTGCTTCCAAAGGTATCATGTACTAATGTTTTCACAGGTTCTACTAGCGGAGGGACGAGCATAACAGGATAGCATATGCCAGATGTCAGCAGGTATCCTGTTGCTGCAGCTGATGGCACCATACATATGGCACAATCTGGTGACACAATGGCACTGTCAACACCATTACAATGGAAGGGCTGTCACAATTCACCAACTTGACAGGCCTGTGTGGAGGTACAGGTCAAATTGACTAAATTCACTACATCTCCAGTCTAGGGAGGGTCGCCTATGAAGGTATGCCCCACCTGAACTACTTGTGACTCCTTAGCCCACCCAGCTCTTAACATTTGCACTGCCTCTGACACTAGAACTCCCACTAGAGCATCAAAGTCTGCAGGTGGTACCTTATAAAGTACCATAGCCATGGGCTTCAAGAAGACCAGTACTCTGAATAGTTGTTAGATGCATATGCACAAACAAAATACAGACTTTCAAAAGTCCACAGACTGAAGTCCATAGCACTGCATTAAAATGTAACTTTTTAATTTCTGAATCTGTCCGGTTCGATTCTCAGCTAGAGCGTCTTATGCGTGGAGACATGCGTAAATGGGCGTACCTTCGCTGAAGATTGTGCATCAGGGCTGGTAACTCGGCACGTAAAAATCAACTACCAATAATTAGCAGACCGGAGTTCCGCTGTGGCGACCCCTAACCGGGAAAAGCCGAAAGACACAACAACAACAACAACAACAACTCTGTTAGAACAAGGAACCGGGGCTTCCTCTGGCAGTGTGCTTGCTAACAGTTCCTCCACCCACCTCAGGCAGACCGAGTCACTTAAGCAATTTTCTCACTACAACTTCAAATACTGCAACTTCCAGTTGTAATACTCCCAGGACCACAACACTCAACAGAGCTAAACCCCTATTCAGCTCAAGCAGACCGAGTTGCTTAAGCAATTTTCCCACTACAACTTGAAAGACTGTGACTCCCAGCTACAACACTCCCAGTACCACAACACTCAACAGAGCTAAAATATGCTTGATTAAGGGTTCTGTCCATATTTGTGATATTCTGTTGTTAAATACATTATCTGTATATGTCTATCTTTAGTGTGCACACTGCTGAAGGTTAAATTTTAAGTTGTTTCAGCTACTGCCCCCATCTAGTCACCTAAATTAGCCTGCATTCTCTGAGTTACCTATTTCTTCCCTAATAATAGTTACAGTTTGACTATCTCCATAACTATGTTGTCAGTCTCTCTCCAAGACCCATGTTTTACATCTGTAGCTCTAATCACTTTTATCTGTGCATTTCTATTCCCTCTCCTCTTTCAATGCCTTCCTAATCCTGGGAGCCTAGTGTCCCCTGAGCCTTTCTGTTCCCTTTTCCCCAAACTGACTCCTTCCTCTGCACTTTACTCTTTTTCTTTAATTTCTCCTTCTCCTGTTTAATAGCTTCAAAAGAAATAATCTGGTTCCTTACCAGCTCAATTACAGACATCCACTCCTCACAGATTATTTTAATTTCTTACAGTTTTTCAGCCATGACAGTGGCGCCCTACTCCGTTCAGCCCACCCCATGCTCGGGCTTCACTTCTCTCCCCATATCCTACCCCCAATTCCCACCCACCACCACTGCCTCTACATTTATACTCTCACAATTATGTCACCTCGCCACAGACTCCTTCACCTCCTGCCCAATATACCCAGTCTTCATACTTTGCCTCTGTTGATCTCATCACTAGTTTTCCCTAACTTGCTAAGCTCTTTTCCCTCTCTCAGTTTTCCTTTTCACTCCTAAACACACACACACACACACACACACACACACACACACACACACACACACACACACACACACACACACACACACACACACAGACACACACACAGACACACACAGACACACACACAGACACACACAGACGCGCACACACACACACACACACACACACACACACACACACACACACACACACACACACACACACACACACACACACACACAGCCTAGCTTATTCCTCCCCTCTTCCTATACTGAAATTCTTCCTCTTCTACTTTTTTTTCCTCTCACACATTTCTCATCTTTATCTCTTCTTTCCAATTACCCATTTATGAACTATGCCTAAACTAGCCTAGCCTTCCATCATATCTTATCCTTCATACACTGTACCTCCTCTTCCTTCATCCCCAAACATGATTTCTGTCTATATATGTACACCACTCCTCCTATGACTATCTCTCCTCACCTGCTATACAGCAAATATCTCACCCATTAATCGACCACCCACACTCACCCATTCTCTCAATAACACAAACAAACCATGCATCTCATAATCACAGCTTACTTAATTAACCCATCTCCTGCACAAATATAAACATCTTATTACCAACCTGGATCCCCAGGAGACAAAGCTTTATCTCCTTAGTAATAAATTTAAGTTCTCTGTACTCCAAAATTTCTTCAGAAAATTATTCCTAAGTGGTGATATCCACCCTAACCCTGGCCCCAAATCTTCTCCCAACCATGACACCACCTACCCACACCCTAATATCACTAATCCTAATCCATCCACCAAGAGTTTAAAAATCATCTCCATGAATATTCATAGTCTATTAAACAAAGTATGTGAATTTCATGCATATATTGTTCAATGTTCTCCTTATAAAGCTGTTTTCCCTGAAACATGGCTTAAACGCCAAACCACTGACACTGAAATTCTTCCTCCTCGCTATAACATCATACGCTCTGATAGGTTACACAAAAAAGCTGGCGGAATAGCAATACTTTACTCAAACCAACTGCATATTTCTCACCTGTCTACACCACTTCCTAACTTTTACACAGCAGAAATCTTACTTGTCAACTGCAAGCTAAAGAACCACAAAAAGCTATATATTGCTGGTATCTGTATCCCTCCAGGGAATAATATCCCAACACTTGAAAACTTTCTCTCCTGGATTTCCAACCATATCTTAAATGAAACTATAATTCTAGGGGATGTCAACATCAAGTGACAAACCTTGACCTCTGACTTTCCAAACTCAAGCATAAATCTCCATGGCTTCACTCAGCTAATTTCCTCAGTCACCCGCTACAACAAATCAACTAATACTGTCTCTATCCTTTAATGGATCTTAGTATCCAACCCTAGCTTGTATCACAACCCTACAGCACTCCCAGATTCTATCAGTGACCACCTCCCAACCCCTGTCCAAAGGCTCTCCCTACATCATATCAGATATAACAAATGTAAAGAATGCCATAGCCTCACCAACATTAACCTAGATGAATTCAACAACAGACTGGCCTCCATAATTTGGTCCTTCCTCCTTAACCTACCACTAGAAGATGCTGTTCAGAGATTTAATTGTATATTCCTTGATATTCTTAATTCTCTAGCTCCCCTCAGAAAAAGAATAGTTAGATCTGACAAATCACCTTGGCTTTTCCATTCCACTCAAGTCCTTCGCACAATAGAGATATTGTATGGAAAAACTGGCTCAAAGCTACATCCCCTGATCACCTGCAAACCTACAAACACCTTCATGTTGTTGTGTCTTTCGGCTTTTTTTTATCCTGGTTAGAGGTCACCACAGTGGAACTCCGGTCCGCTAATGATTGCAGTAGATTTTTACATGCCAAGTTGCCGGCCCTGATGCACAACCTTCAATGAAGGTACGGCCATTCACGCATGTCTCCACACACAAGACGCTCTAGCTGAGAATCCAACCGGACAGTGTCTTACTGTGAGGCGACAACGCTACCGCAGCACCACCACCGCAGTTACAAACACCTTCACAAACACCTTCATAACCTCACTAAAAACAAATCCAAGAGGACAAAAATAAAACTAGTATCTAAAGGCTCAAATTAACCATCATATGAACCCCAAAAATTTCCGGAACTAGGCTCCTCAACCCTGGTTCCCACAGCATGCCAACCCCATGTCCAAATAATTTTCCCTCTGAAACTGCCATGAAGTTCAACTACTACTATATTGATTCCATCAACACACTAACCAAAACAGTCACAGTCTTAACCCTATACTTCCTCTCCTCCCCCTGACAACACATCTACATTTGCTCTCAAATCTGTCCCTACTGACTACGTAAAATCTCTACTTAAAAATTAAAGCCCTGGTCTCCCTCACTAGACAAGCTACCTGCAGAATTCCTAAAAATAGCAGCTAACACTATAGCCTACCCATTAACAGATCTATCCAAGAATCAGTAGTCCCTTTCATCTGGAAACAATTCTATATTATTCCACTCTACAAAGGTGAACAATCTAAACAACTCACAAACTACAGACCCATAGCTATTCCATCCCCCCTTTCCAAAATACTCGAAAAATGTATCCACAAGCAAGTTCTCGAACATCTCCTAAATAAAAATCTGTTCACACCAACCCAACATGGCTTTCGTCCTGGTCACAGCACTAATACTGCACTAGTCTCCTTTACCCACACCATCATTAAGCCCAGGAAAAATAACCTGGTATCATAGGTTCACAGGTTCATAGGTAGGTACTAGGCTATCGGCCCTGGGGCCTATACAAACCCAACCAAAAAGGTACCCTGGCTTTTGCCACCCAAGAAAATTATTTTCCTGTGCCACTGTCGAGCAGAGCCACAGAGGTGATCCCCGGGGTGAATTTCCTATTTCCCATCCAATCATCAAGATTTTTCTTGAAGAGTGCTAATGAGGAGCTTTGTTTGATATAGATAGGTAGTTCATTCCAGAGTATGGGAAGTCTCTGGGACAGGAATCTATCCCTCCGGCACGTTCTGTTTATTGTGGTGACAAGGTTTAGGTCCCTAGAGCATGTAGCTCGGAGGGATTGGGATTTCTTTAAGTGGAGCATGTCTAACAGCTCTGGGTTTGACATAGCTTTCTATGTTAGGCAGAGATCGCCTCTGAGTAGGCGATATGCGACAGAGTAAAGCTGGAGCTTTTTGAGACAGTCTGCGTAGGGCATCTGTTTGAGGCTGGTAATCGTCTTTGTGAGGTATTTCTGCGGCCTTCTCAGTTGTTGTAGATGTCTTTTGAGGTACATATCCTTCCTCTTTCTGGACCTCTCTGAAGCCTTCAGTACAGTCTGTCACCCCTTGCTTTTCCCTAAAATGTCTGATCTTGGTTGTGCTAATCATATCCTTAACTGGTTTTCTAGCTACCTTCCAGTCATTGACTACAATCTGTCAAGTGGCTTTCATCCTCTTCTCAGTCCTCTTTCATTCAATATGCAGATGAGTCCACTATCATCTGCTCTTCTGACAATCTCCTACACCCTTTAATCTGTTACCCAAAAATCCTTCAACTCCATTGAAAACTGCCTAAAGAACAATGATCAACCACCCCCAAAAAAGCAACCTTTTTCATTTTCTCTCTAAATCCCTATATCACCTCAAATCATACTTCACTATCATTTCCCTTGATAACACCTTAATAGAAGTTGCAACATACACCAGACTCCTGGGCATCATTGTCAAAGACCAACTAAAATTTGATCTACATGTCCAAAATTGTATAAAACAAAACTCACCAAAAACTGGGTATGTGCTACAGAGAAAAATATTCCTTACCAATGACTCTAGATTGTCCATTGCAAACAGTTATCTTGTTCCACTTAACTCTGTGCCTCACCTATATTAACCAACTTCAATTTACTCAAAATAAAACTGGAACTTTATTACAATAAAATTGTCTCCAAAATCCCTAAACTGGATCCAGCTGCCTCACTGCCTCCTCCTCTCTCAACTGCTCCTCACCCACTCCATAATCAATAGACCGAATTCTTGTCCTGCCATTTCAGTCCTCATCAATTATTCTACTCCCAATCACTCTGTCTGGAACTCTGACTAACTTCTGTTAGATATCTACAAAACAAAAAGATCTATAGGCCATAGACTATACAGTTCTACAGTATCCCTGGCCTGGAACAAAATTCCTCTAACCATCAGATCTATCTCCAATATCCACAAATTAAAAAAGCTATTAGAGAAAGTCTCCTAAACTCTCGGCTCTGCCCTTGCCTCAGTCCTGCCTAACCAATTGCTTTCATACTTCTTTGTTCTCAATATTGCTTATATTCTACTAGTATTTGTGTTATCTTAACCAACTAATATATGTTTTAAATATTACACTGTGTGTTCACTGTATAAATGTTTTTGTGTACGGAGCTTTTCTCTTCAAGTCTCCACTCAAAAAGGGCCCCTGCCCAGTTGGACTTATCTCAGTTAAGAAATGTCAAATAATTACATAAATAAATAAATAAATAATACCTCACATTTACTCATCAGATAGACAGACTCAGGAAATCTGGACACGTATATAGAGTGTCCTGGGAATTTTAAGAGGATGGTTATTTGGAAGCAGAGCTTCTCATCCTGTGCTGGAAGAGCATCTCCTGTGTAGTAGAGGATGTCAGGGATGTGATGTCAGAATGCAGCTTGTACAGTTTATATTCATTAATCCAGAATAATTTATTTCAAAAATATTGATACAAAAACATATTATTTTTTAAGAAAAGACAGCTTAGCTTTAACAGTATTTCCTCCTTCCTTTGTTTATATCAAAATAACACTAGTTCTGAAGATAACATTAACTAATGAAGTGGATTATAGATCTTTCAAAGCAGAAGGCATACATGTCCAAACAAAACAACATTTTTCTTCCAAGTATTCAATAAATCCAGGGCCCAAAGTGCAGTCTGAGAAACCCATACGTAAACTAAACAACAGGAAAATATTAAGGAGAAATGGATTAGCACATTTGCAACCTCAGTTCCCTATACGTTCATGTTCATATGAATATGAACTAAGCACTTTGCAAAGCAAAAACTCAATCAATGATATAATGGGAATTAAATTAACCAAAGAAATGGCAGAAAAAAAGAAATTTAAATTTGTCAGTAAACTATTCCAAGAAAAATCAAACTTTTAAATTAGCTTATAACATTGTCTAAGTTGTCGTGCGTTGTGATACCAGGGGAAATGCCAGGCTAAAGGAAACATACAAATATTTTCTCTTCTTTGTTGCTCATCTGCAACAATCTGCCATTTGCATGGGTTAGAAATATATGACTTGTGGCTTTTTAAATAAAAAGAACAGGGAGTGTCTTTTGAAGTGCATTGGAACTCCACACAATGTCTTTTCCTGTGAATGTAACAAAAAAATGAAAGGCGAAAAACTTTCTTTTAAGATGTAATTTGTAATTGTATTTTTGGCTTGTGTAGCTATAAGCTACATTGTGGTGGATTAAAGAGAAAGAAGCAAACTTGGATGTGTATTAAAAAAAGAGGTTTTATTACTGTTCTTTCTCCAATGCCAGGAAGGTTGTGTTACGTAATGAATATTGAGGCAGGAGGAAACAAATATAACTGTATGTGCAGTGTTGTTCTATATAAGTTTATGTTGTCCTGTTTGTGCTGGTCCCATATGTGAGCACTAGTTATTAATTTATATAACCTATGACAGTAATATACAGACAGAGTACTTAGGTGTCTGAAATAAGTTTTTCTGTATATATTCTGTCTTTTTACTACCTTTTATTTTATTTCTCTGGGTATGCCATGATATATATATATATATTTATTTATTTGTACTGTTCTATTTATTATTTATGCAAAGTTCATGTAATAGTCTTATGCTCTTGTAGCTGGTGTCCATTATTTATGTATTATATGGGTTCAGGCGCCTAGCCAGCAAGACATTTCCCTGTGGTTCATTTGACTGGGGGCACATGGCTGAAGTGACATTCAGCTGCAGAGAAATTTGGCTGTTTGTAAATTCTCTGTGGGCAAAGAGAAGCACACCCTGCCATGCTCACAGCTTTAATAAACAAATGAATGGTGGCAGAAGAAGTAATGACTGTTGTGTTCAGTGTACAGTACATACTTATATAACTACAACATGTAGAAGTGTGCTACAGTATGGAGGAAATACTGCAGGATACTGTAGTCACATTTATGCTCAAGTATGTGTTTTAGGTAATGTTCCCTAGACATTGTGAAGGAGGTAGTGCTCCACACACTCCAATTATAAAGGCACTGCCCATTGTGCACTGCATTTTTATTGCCACTGACATGCCCTCTGGCCAGCCTGTTGCTGATGCCTGCCATATTGCCTACTGTCTCATGTTCCCATGGAGACTGTGGACATTGTTTTCCCCATGTGCATTTGGTTACTGAAGTTGTGGGCATGGCAGCTTATGCTTCTGTTTGCCCACAGGGAATTTGTAAACAGCCATATTTCTCTGCAGCTGAATGTTGCTTCAGGCATGGTTCCCCAGTCAAATGCACAACAGGGAAATGTCTCGCTGCCTAGGTGCCTGTACCCATATTATATGTATGCACTTCTATCTATCTGACAAGAGGTTAACCACTATATACACTTTTGGTAAATAAGCTGTGTGGCACATATTTGCCATGAAACTGCTTAGGCCTACAACAAAGGAAAAGATTATTAGGTGTATTCACATTTGATTAACTTAAGAAAAGTAGGTAAGCCCATGATAATTCCAGGGTGATGTCAGTACTACCATGACAGGAAGAAACTTGTGGAGAACTGGAGAATTCTGTCAATTTTCCCTGGGGACTGTGTATGCGTGTGTGTGTGTGCGCACATGTGTGTGTTTGTGTGTGTGCGCACATGTGTGTGCTTGTGTGTGTGCGCATATGTGTGTGCTTGTGTGTGTGTGTGTGTGTGTGTGTGTGTGTGTGTGTGTGTGTGTGTGTGTGTGTGTAAATACTTTTGAGTGAAAGGTCGTTAGCATAGATAAAGAGGCTCTGGAATATACTGGTTCATGGAGTAGTACAAAAGGGGCCTGGGGGGTGCTTGGCCAAAGGCTCTGCTATGCAAATGTTTTTTATACACTCTAAATTGGGCGTGGATGTTTGAAGTTTATACTCAGGACTGCAGTGCATATTCATTTTATGCTCTTCTAATGAGGTTTTTATTTTTGTGAATTGATCATTGAAATAGACTTCTGTGCACTGTATTGCCATTACTTCACCCTTGGTTAGTAGTGGTGTAATTCAAACCCTACTGATGCCAGCCAGGTTGACATCACAGCAGCTGGTGGCTGGCATCCAATCATCTGTACATCAAGTTGGTGGTAGTGGTTTCATCATGCCATCACATTGGTGGCAGTGTTGCCCGTGACATAATTAAGAGCCAATTAGCCAAAAAAAACAGTAAGCAGAAGCTCAAAGATAGGCAGCAAATACTATCAAGATGTATCTACACCCACATATTAGTCCAAAAGAGATTACATTTTAGGCATACAGAGTCCACAGCACCCAGTGAATAGAGTCACAACAGAGAAGTCTTTTACTGGTTATGATGAAACTTAAAGTCTATTTGGGAGATCTAGGTCAAGATAAAAGCTGTTGGGTACCAGTATAAATATAATATAAACTTGATATCTTACATGCAATAATCTGACAGTGTTTAAACAAACCACTCCTTGAACAATAAAGTAGTTGTTAAGAGTCACCTGCAATAAAATATTTGAACCATGCATCCAGTACTACCAAAATACTTATTAGCTGATTACAATATTCCTGCATATAACTCCAGTCAAGATGTTAAGCTATTTCCAAAATGCCAAACAGCATGCTCCATTTCCAGGTCCCCCACTAGACTTTTGCATTACAGTGGTAGACAAGCCTTCAAGAACTTCAGTCATGCACAGTGCCAAGGCTTGCTCCAGTGGAATAAGGCCACTACACAGTCCACAGCTACAGATAGCAATGGTAAAGCAAAAAGGAACTCCAGTCAACAGCCATAAGCCAGCTACAACCAATATTAAAAACCTCCATTAGATGACAGCAGAACCAACAGATAATTTTAGAGAAATGGAACCCTAAATAGCAATGCTAGGTCAAAATACCTAGATTATATACTGACACACACACATGGGAGATTATGTTTTATTGTTAGTGTAGAAAACAACCTTGGTAAACCTATAGTTTTACTATATATATACATATATATATATATATATATATATATATATATATATATAGATAGATATGTATATATATATATATATATATATATATATATATATATATATATATATATATATCTCATGTTCCAGATAGAGTGACTTCTTGGCTACAATATAAAAAAAACAATATTTTATTGGCGAAGGAAACTGGAATTCCTTTATGGCCCCATTAAAGATCATATTGACTAAAACCAAAGCATATAATATAAATTTATCTACCATAATTCACACATTCAAACAAAATATGACCTTATTAATCAAGCTAAAGATCTTTATCCTTCATGCATCTGTTTATCTTTTTCTTCCCTGTACATCAGGAACATAAATATTTTTCTGACCACTCAAAAATTTGTTCTTTCACTGCATTTTTCATATTTCTACCTTGGAATGTTTTGTGGAAGGAGCAGCTACAGCACTGGGTTCCTGGACACCTCCTGCATGTTATTCCATCCCTGTACTTTTGGAGAGTGAGAGAGAGAGAGAGAGAGAGAGAGACAGAGACAGAGACACAGTGAGAGAACTGCATTTGCATTCTTGCCATTAAATAGAGCAAGGTGGGTGTATGACTATCATCATGTACAAGATATCAGGGCATAGGTGACAGAGGGTATCTATTTTAGGATATAGAGGTTGCATCTTTCTTGTTTGCATGGGATGTTATCTCAGCAGCAGGTGACTTCCATCTGTGGAGTACGCTACAGCAATTCACGTGCCTAAGTATGAAACGCAGCATTTCGAAATCAGAAGTCATGGGTCTCTTATGGAAGAAAAACAATGGATTGCTTTCTATAGGTGTGAGGGAAACAATTACTTTAGATAGAGGTGTTTACATATATTGGGGTCGTGTTGACGAGTGAAGGTAGAAGCATTCAGTGGACTGATCCTCAGATGGGTGCAAGCACAATAGCTGTGCAATCATTGCATTTCACTGTGGTGGGGTTTTAGTCATAGGATGATGTTCTCAGTGTACTCGTATGTCCCTATCCTCAAGGGAGGTCATTAGCTTTGAGGAATGACTGAAAAGATGAGATGTGGAACATAAACTGGCACAAATGAGGTTCCTTTATAGGGTACGTGAGATTACTCTATGAGACAAAGTGAGGAAGTCTGCATTCTTATTGGGTCTTAGAGTAGAGACACTATTTATTTGGCTTGAGAGATGCTAGTTGAGATAGTTTGGGCACCTAGTTAAGCTGAACCTGGGGACTTGGATTGTGAGTTAAACCAGGCAAGGCCCACTGCGAAAGACTCTGGGAAAAAACAATGAAAAGTTGGAGGGATTATATCATGTATCTTAACCAGGAATGTAGTGAATGGAGGCTGTTCCTGGGGGTAGAGAAGTCTAGTTTGCCCTGCTTAGCTTACTACCAGAGTAAGCCTCACCAGGTCAAGCATTTTTGAAAACACATGGATACATAATGCCTTTCTTCATTTATGAATCGTTGATATAATCATATCTTCAAAAATCAATGCTGATCCTGCAGTTGCATCCAGGGCAGGCGTCCCCTTTGCTCCACCCTTGTTATGGCTCTTTGTGTTCATTTGGTGCTGGAATTGATGTTGACTCTGATAACTACTGGGATGATGCGTGGATTAGGGCATACCACAAAATCATTCAACCAATGCTGCTGCCTGTAAGACAGACACTCTTATGGATGCTTCTTGCCTCCAAAATCAGTCACCTTGAGAACATGGCTGCATTAGAAAAATGTCACTTGGAGCCCAGGGATTTTCCATGTGATTATGTGTGATACAAGCAGTCAGTATATAAGAGGAATGAATGGATGACATTCCAGTTGAAAGAGTTTGATGGTTGGCAGGAGTAATAGGACAAAGCAGTAGGTAATTATGTATCAGTTTTGTGATGAAGTCAGAGAACTGTTGCAGGAAAAGCAGCAAGGTATCTGGTTGGATAGTCAACTAAAAAAAAACTGCATTTCTATCCGTAAGCTGTACTCAGTTGTGCTGGACCTTCCAGTAAACATCTTTGGCACCTCAATCACTGATGAAAAACAGCTGGCCATAACACTGCCAGTAGTACAGTGTCTAGGGCTGTGAATTACTTGGACAGCCAGAGAAGTGGATCCAGCAAGATGAGACCCCAAAACAAAACACGTGCAACACGTAGCTCACAAAGCCAGTGTGCCAAACAGCCACAGCCCTTAAGGCTAAACAACACACCTGATACACTTGTAATAGGTGACTGCATTGTCAGGCACACTGATGTCCCGCTCACCAGGCTGAACAAGGAGAAGGTCACGGTGAGCTGCCTGTTGGGTGCTAGGATCCGCCACATAACACAAGCACTCAGGTCACTCCAAGGCAAGTACAAATATGACTCGGTCATTGTCCATGCTGGTGTGAATGACCTGAGACGTACCTCCCTGGACTACATGAAAAGAGACATAGAGGAGCTCTCTGAGCATGTAGCCCAGGCCGGTATGACCCTGACCTTGAGTAGCATCTTACCCTCACCAAGAACGATGCCACAATATGAAGACAAGATGATCAATTTCAACAATTGGCTTAAGTATTGGTGTCATTCAAAGGGGATCCAATGCCTGTCAGTATGGGATGACATGCTCGACAGGCCACGATGCTTCACTAGGGACGGCTTGCACCTATCACCCCTGGGCTTTTGGATATTGGTAAAGGCTCTTGCTTCCCCCATAGTGCCTTTTTTGGGCAAGGCTCAAAAGACAAACCCACCTCCATAGGTATCACAAGGGATAAGAAACTAAGAGTAATGCTACTCAATGCCAGAAGTCTAAACCTCAAGATGCATGCACTCAAAACTCTCCTTAGCATGGAGAACATCGATATCTGTGCAGTAACAGAAACCTGGTTCAAGGCTCCCAAGAGCACCCCAGCACTACCAGGTTATACCTCATACCATGCTTTTCGGCCCCAAAACTTGGACCGAACCACAAAAGGAGGGGGAGTATCAATATTTGTCAAAGATACCCACACCTCCAGGTTGGTGGCACAGCACGAATTATCAGAGAATATCCATGTGCAACTAACAGTGGGTAACACCGCCTTCCAGTTTATAGCCTGCTACAGACCACCCTCCCAAACCCAGGAACCCCACTCAGCCTTCCTGAGAACACTGGAAAATATGACAGTCTCTCCAAACACCATTATATTGGGCAACTTCAACTACCCAAACATAGACTGGGAGCATTACTCTAGCTCCAACACCCTAGCCCAAAGGTTCCTAGAATTTATAAACTCAAATGCTATGGAACAACTTGTTACCACTCTCACAAGAGGGGAAAGTATAATGAACCTGATCATCACCAACATGGGGATTCTATGCTCCAGACCAGAAGTGTATCCCTCACTGGTAAGATCAGACCATAAACTAATCTCACTGGATATTCACATCCCGACCCCACCCCATGCCCAGAAAACCACAGTGAAAAACTTCTCTAAAGCAAATTTCACACTCCTCAAAACTGAGGTGGAATCCTTCAAAGCCCCCGAGCCTGTGGAAAATACGGCCCAGACCGCAGAATCCTTTATAAACGCATTCTATGAACACCTTCAGGAATGCATGGATCATGCAGTCCCAAATAAAACCAAGACCCAATCCTCCAAAGGCAGACATCCTGTCTGGTGGACCCCAGCCATAAACAAACTATACAATAGAAGGAGGAAGCTACGACATGATAGAGCAAAATCCCAAAAAGGGAAGGCATCTCTGATCAGTATTAGCAAAAAACTATGGGCACTCATAAAATCGTCTAAGGCCAGCTTTGAGAGAAAAATTGCACAGGACACTAAGGATAGTCACAAGGCTTTATTTAGTTATGTTAGGAACCTGGGTGGGAATTCCCAGATTTGCTCAGAATTAGTCCAAAATGACAAAAAATACATCAAACCCACAGACGTTGCCAACATCCTAGCTGACAGGTTCAGCGCAAACTCCCCCCCCTCACCAAAAGGGCAAATATCTATCCCAGCCGAGTGCTGCCCCCCTGACATCTCAGATGCTCAGGTAAGAGCTGCCCTCTCCAAAGCAAAAAACACAGCATCAATGGGACCAGATGGTGTCCCGGGCTGCATCCTACATGAACTCCAAGAAGAGCTAAACCCAAACATAAAACTACTGTTCAATCTCAGCCTTACTACAGGATATGTACCCAAAGAGTGGCATACAGAAACAGTGGTCCCTCTCCACAAAGGTGGTGCCTCAATGGATCCTGGAAACTATCGCCCCATAAGCCTGACTAGCTTGGTTTGCAAAGCTATGGAAAGGATCATCATGGACCTCATAAATAAAGGTATTGGGGACCTACAGACACTGGATCCTACCCAGTTCGGCTTTGTTAAGGGCAGATCCTGCCTCTTAAACCTGGTTGATTTATTTGAAACAGTCACCAAGGCCATTGACGAGGGAAAAGTGGTCCACACAGCCTACCTTGACCTTGCAAAAGCCTTCGATACAATACCTCACTCGGGCATTATAGATAAGCTCACCAGCTTAAATATAAACCCCTATGTCACTAGATGGGTTGCAAACTGGCTCAAGGACAGAACCCACATGGTTAGAATTGCTGGAGCCATGTCAGACTCCAAACCAGTTACAAGTGGCATCCCACAAGGCTAAGTCCTGGGACCTCTCTTGTTCGGTATATATTTCTCGGAGGTACAGGCCAACACGGAAGGACTGTGGCTGACCAAGTTCACAGATGACTGCAAACTGGGCACCATAATCGACTCTCCAGCCGACACAAGCATCCTCCAAAAGGGCCTCATAGAAACAGACAACTGGTGCCAGAGCCATGGCCTCAAGCTAAATGCCAAAAAGTGTATAGTCATCCCCTTTGGCAAAAACAAAGTGCCCACAAATTACCACATAGGTGATAATCCATTAAGTACAGAAGAAGTAATTAGGGACCTGGGGCATGGCATTGGGTCTTGGATTGACTTGACATTGATAAACAAAGCTATTTACAAAGCTATGGATATAAAGATCCTTTCTGAAGATTGGTGGTAGAATTTCAACACCAGAAGTACCACAGCCAGATGGGGGCTATCTGCCATTTCTTTGTCTCACCCACCAATGGCTTCTGGTCACTTTAACCTCAGCATTTACTGCCAGATCATGGAGTGCAGTTTGACTGTAACAAACCTGCAACATTTTAACGATGTCATAGAATTAATGACTGAAATTCAAAAATAGTGTAGGACCACCAGAAGATTCCCAGAATGGAAGAGTCACATTCCTTGAATTGATTAGAAAGCACTGCAAAAACAATAAACAAATATAAAGCCCACCTGTTTAGAATACAGTATCATAACTGTTAGGAAGTCCTCACCTTCAAAACAACCCCACATTAAAAGTAAACAGCATCCCAAAAAATAGAAAATACCTATAAATAAAACATATTCATGAAGAATGAAGAGAAACAAAAAATGGTCATTGCTGATCAATTGCCTGTGCACACTCATATGTGCTTGTGCGCACACACACACACACACACACACACACACACACACACACACACACACACACACACACACACACACACACACACACACATCTCACTAATATTAGAATACATTTGAAAGGGTAAGGAATTATTAAGAAAGTGGCACTAAGATTGTTAATGTACTACAGTACAGAAATTAATCAATACAGTGTACTACAGTAGGGAAATTAATCACTATTATCCACTTATAATTCATATTTTCAAATTTATGTTCATGTTTCCAAAACTGAGAGACCTACATGCTATTAAGGTATAGGCTCTGAAATGCCATGCTAGGAGACAGAAAGTTTAATTGCCAATGACCCTGTTGAAATATTTTGTTTTCTTGCTAATTTCTATGAACACTAACTACTTCCCCATCATAATATCCTAAGCACCTTTCCTTCTCGTTCCCTCTCTCCAGCTTTTATTCTACTTTCACATATATAAATATTTTAACTCTTCACTTTAAGTAGCACCTTGAACTGTATGCTTACTTTGAAGCCTAAAATCTGTACAGTACTTAACCACTTTGTCTGGTTTGTATTTGTCAATGTTCTGATGGCCTGTACTTTGACTATGATTAACACTATTAATAATATAATGTCTTGTCATCTTTATCTATATTGTATAATTTTCATGTAATTTTATTTTATTATATAATTTGCATGTAATTTTACTTTGTAATTTGGGAAAAATTTATTCTCTGTCATATTATAACCTGGAACTTTTCTCCCCGAGCCTGCACCCAAAATGGGCTTTCCCTGGCCCAGTGGACTTTGCTGGTAATCAAATGCAATAAATAAAATAAGTAAGTAATAATATCACACTATACTGAATATATTGCTAGTTGTTTGTTAGAAATTGTGATAGCAAACAATACTTCCATATGTATTTAATTCTTCAGAAACTAAGTGACTTATAAACTATTACTATCGCTTAGGTGAAACATTAGATGTTGCTGAAGAAAACTTGTCATTGATATTTGCAGTATAAGCTGCACATCTTGAGATATATTCAATGCTATTTATATTGGTAATTATACAAGCATTTCATATTTCTGTAAATATCTCAATAAACATGCACTCGGTCATGTGCAAGCTTATATCTGGTTAACAAAAGTGTTCTAACAATATATGTTTAGGCTATACAGTTTCCAAGATATGGCAATTTATTTGTGAAAGTTTAGCAAAAAATATAATTCTGGGTTTGTCTGCATTATAATATAGTATTTATGGAATTATGAATACAACAACTATTGTCACTGTAAAGAATATTTCCCACATTACTTTCTGTACCATTTTGATTGCTTTTATTATTCACAAAATATTTACATTTACTTATCTCACATTTTTAAGTTGATTTTTCAAAAAATGCTCTGGAATGCAAGATTGTATTTTGGTTGTTGGTGGTGTGGCATTCCACAACACATAGATGCTAATTAAATATATATATTTGAGAGTCATTCACTCTGTCAGATTGGTAATTCATTCAATATAGATGAATGCTTCATTCGTCATGTGGAATGAAGGAACACTGAATGCATGAAGATAAGGTAACTGTAGGTTTGGGGCACTGATGTCAAAGCTTACAGCTATACCGAAGGTTTCATTTTAGGGGGATGGAGGGTTTGTGTGAGTGTATGAAAGATAGAGTAAGGTCTAAACAAGGGTAAAGATTTAGTGTTGTGTGTATGTTGATGCACGCATATTTGATCTGGCAAAAATTTTACACCAGATGCCATTCCTGACGTAACCCTTCCCATTTATCTGGGCTTGGGACTGGCAGAAATAAATACACTGGCTTCTGCAATTGTTTAACGGAATCTTGAAAAGTGAGAGGATGCTTGAGGAGTGGAGAAGAAGTGTATTGGTACCGATTTTTAAGAATAAGGGTGATGTGCAGAGCTGTAGTAACTACAGAGGGATAAAACTGATCAGCCACAGCATGAAGTTATGGGAAAGAGTAGTGAAAGCTAGGTTAAGAAGGGAGGTGATGATTAGTGATCGGCAGTATGATTCCAAGTCAGGAAAGAGCACTACAGATGCAATGTTTGCTCTGACAGTGTTGATGGAGAAGTATAGAGATGGTCAGAAGGAGTTGCATTGTGTCTTTCTGGACTTAGAAAAAGCATATGACAGGGTGCCTAGACAGGAGTTGTGGTATTGTATGAGGAAGTCAGGAGTGGCAGAGAAGTATGTCTGAGTGGTACAGGATATGTATGACGGCAGTGTGACAGTGGTGAGGTCTGTGGTAGGAGTGATGGATGCATTCAAGGTGGAGGTGGGATTACATCAAACTCTGAGCCCTTTATTTATTTGCAGTGGTGATCGACAGGTTGACAGATGAGATCAGACAGGAGTCCCCATGGACAGTGATGTTTGTGGATGACATTGTGATTTGTAGTGAGAGTAGGGAACAGGTTGAGGAGACCCTGGAGAGGTGGAGATATGCTCTGGACAGGAGAGGAATGATGGTCAGCAGGACTAAGACAGAATATGTGTGTGAGAATGAGAGGGAGGACAGAGAAATGGTGAGGATGCAGGGAGTAGAGTTGACAAAGGTGGATGTGTTTAAATACCTGGGATCAACAGTTCAGAGTAATGGTGAGTGTGGAAGAGAGGTGAAGAAGAGAGTGCAAGCAGGGGTGGAATGGGTGGAGAAGACTGTCAGGAGTGATTTGTAACAGACGAATCCCAGTTAGAGTGAGGGGAAGGTCTACAAGATGGTAGTGAGTCCAGCTACATTATATGGGTTGGAGACTGTGGCACTGATGAAAAGACAAGCATCAGAGCTGGAGTTGGCAGAGTTAAAGATATTAAGAATTGCACTGGGTGTGACAAGGATGGACAGGATTAGAAATGAGTATAATAAAGGGTCAGTTCAGGTTGGGTGGTATGGAGACAAAGCCAGATAGGCGAGATTGCATTGGTTTGGACATGTGCTTTGAAGGCATGCTGCATATATTGGGAGAATATAAGGATGGAGTTGCTAGGTAAGAGGAAAAGAGGAAGGCCTAAGTTAAGGTTTATAGATGTGGTAAGAGAGGACATGCAGGTGGTTGGTGTGACAGGGCAAGATGCAGAGGACAGGAAGAAATGGGAACAGATGATCCGCTGTGGCGACCCCTAATGGGAGCAGCCAAAAGAAGAAGTATGTTGGTGCACGCATGTGCATACGAGTGTGTGTGTGTGTGTGTGTGTGTGTGTGTGTGTGTGTGTGTGTGTGTGCGCGTGTGTGTGCGTGTGTGTGTGTGCGTGTGTGTGTGTGTGTGTGTGTGTGTGTGTGTGTGTGTGTGTGTGTGTGTGTGTGTGTGTGTGTGTGTGTGTGTGTGTGTGTGTGTGTGTGTGTGTGTGTGTGTGTGTGTGTGTGTGTGTGTGTGCATGTGTGTGTGCGTGTGTGTGTGTGTGTGTGCGTGTGTGTGCGTGTGTGTGTGTGTGTGTGTGTGTGTGTGTGTGTGTGTGTGTGTGCTGTGCGTGTGTGTGTGTGTGTGTGTGTGTGTGTGTGTGTGTGTCTGAGAGTCTTGTGAACTAGTAGCTGTACAGAAAGGTTTTTCTAAGGAATGGTGCAGGATAGGGTTAGGATTAACATGCATTAGTAAGGTGGTGCAAGAAGAGCAAAACAGATGACATACAGCAGGGTACACCTATTCACCATATCACACACCCCTTTCAGTTGTCCAGATTTTTTGCTTAATTTTTTCAGTGTGTTTCTCATAAAATTTGTGGTTTTCTGACAAACTGTTGGTGACTGAAGTCATTAATTAATGACAGACAATTGGTTTTCAGGCTGTATCCTTCACAAATACATGTTAATACAAATTATGTTATCCTTTCTAAGTTTTAGGGTAATAT
This sequence comes from Protopterus annectens, assembly GCF_019279795.1. NCBI lineage: Eukaryota > Metazoa > Chordata > Ceratodontiformes > Protopteridae > Protopterus > Protopterus annectens. The sequence goes on along the minus strand of NC_056726.1, from coordinate 1,347,600,246 downwards.
GTAAAACCTGTCCCTGATTTTGGGCCTTTGTCTCATCATTATTTTTAGCTTTTTCCAGACTTCTTGCATAAAAAGGTTGAGAGGCATATAGACACACCACTAGAAGGCTGCATGCCTTTGAAGTTGAAAGGAAAAGAAGTAAGTTGAGGAATTCCAAACTGACAAATGGAGTACTTCTGTATTTGTTATCTTTTGTTGACCAGGTTAATCCCACTTGGCTAGTAGCTGCTTTTCAGGGGAGAACCATGTTGGTATTTATACTAACAGGACAATTTTGCTCAGGGCATCAGGGAACTTCCCCTATTCATTAGGAAAGTGTACATTTAATTCCTATCTCAGTGGCAGCTGGGAGAACAGCACTCGAGGAGATCCAATATGGTAGAAAACTCAGAGGCCAATGCCGGTGCAGTGTTTGAAGCCCTAGAGATTCTGAGGAGCTTTTTCAGCAGAATTTGTTTCATCAGAAGCAAACATTCAAAAGAATGATGCATGTGTTATTACAACCCTCCAGTCAGATTATGTTTTGGGTGAATTGTTATTGTAGAGTGAGCTGGAGAGTGGAAAAGATGTTTTATAGGTGAAATTATTGACAAAATTCAATCGGAGGAATTAGAGGGCATTTTGAAAGAAAATTGCCAAACAAAGAAATCCTATGCCAAGACTGTTAGTGAAACATCAGAGAAAGTGATGAGAGATAAACAGAGAAAAGGAAATGTCGACAATGAAATGCAATTTATGGTGATACTTAAAAACAAAGAAGAAAAAGAAATGCGCAGCTATAACATTTGGGATAATTTAACGGTCCCGTTGGCAGTGAAGGCTCTAGAGGTAAAAGCTTTTATTCTTATTCATAATGAGATATTTTGTGACATTAATTTTGAGACTGGCTCTGTTCTAGAACGTTTTTTTTTTGGGGGGGGGGTTTGAGAAGAAAAAGAACTGTACTCCATGGAATTTTTATGTGGTTATAGCATTTCACTGAGAAACAAACAAGAAAATAGATGTTCAATTTCAAACTGAAGTTTAAAACAAGACTTTAAGGAGACATTTAAGCAAATGTAAAATTATGGAAATTAACAAAGTCCATGATAACAGAGGATTATGGACAGGGGATGGGACTGTCATATTGTACTGAAAATGAAGAAAGAAAAAAATGCTCATATCCCGAGTATGATAAATGTAAAGAGTAACAGAGGTGTTGTAAAGCACATTGGGGACAACTGAAAACATGTTTTTTTTTGTACAGAAAAGATGATCTTTTGATAAGTAACTGTGATAAGAGAAAACAATATATTTGTGGGGAAACAAGTTGTTGTTCTTCTTCTTTCGACTTTTCCCGGTTAGGGTTCGCCACAGCGGAACTCCAGTCCGCTAATGATTGGCAGTAGTAGATTTTTTAAGGGTGCTGAGGTGCCAGCTCAATGCCCAACCTTCAACAAAGTCATGCCCATTCTACGCATGTCTTTTGAATGCCACTCGACCACGGGGAGGACATGCAGACTCCACACAGAAGGTGCTCCAGCCGAGAATTGAACGAGATAACCTCTTGCTTTGAGGCAACAACGCTACCGCTGCACCACCACGGCTATTTGTGGGGAAACAAGTAATGATGCAAAAACGTGTGAACTGAAATGTTACAAATGAAACAACAAGGCCATAATGCAATAAATATGAACTGAAATATTATAAATTTAACAAAATTTGAAATTTATGGATGGATTTCAATCTGGAGAAAAAAAGGATGAAGAAGAAAATGAAAGTGAGGACAGTATATGAAGAGAAGAAACAGTCTCATTAAAAACGAGGAAGTAGGGGAGCCAGATCAGGGTAAAAATAAAGATAAGGATAAAGAGAAACATGAAAAAGAAAATAATATAGAAGAAGGTGCTGAAATAAGTAATGAGGACATAAACTGGAAAATAGGGAAAGGTAAAACGAATTCTATTGGCAAAAGAGTAAAACACAAAAATAAATGTTAAATGGTTAAGTATAAAAGAGAAAAAGAAATGAAATGGATAATGCAAAGGACGTAAATACATCAAATTTACATAATTTCTGGTAAGCTACAACATAAATATATAATCAGAACTTTAAAGTACTTTCATTATATGTATATTGTATCAAAACTATAGGTAGAAGAATAAGCATCCTAAATTGGTGTAGCAAGTGTGATGTTGATGTAATAATATTGGATGATGTAAGATTTCTGACACAAGAATACAGATTACAAACAAATAAAATGTGGATGGGAAGAAGCTACAATATGGAACCTGGGAAAGGAACTATGTTCAAGCATAGTTGTACTCTGCAGAAAGTCAGTGAAAATACTGAACAGAACACTGGCAATGATGGGATGATTAACAACTGTAGTGCCAAATGGCATAATCAGGTATATAGAATTATAGCACTGTATGCCTATGTTACAAGTAAAGAACGGGAACATTTATTTCATAAAATCTGCATTATGTAGTGATTAATATGAATATAATATTTACAGGAGAGTTTAATTGTGATTTATAGGTTCATAGGTTGGTACTAGGCTATTGGCCCTAGGGTCTATACAAGGCTAGCCATAACAATTCTCTGGCTATTTCTTCCCACACTATTTACTTTCCTGGACCCCTGTCTAGCAGGGTGACTTACGTGATCCCCGGGGTGAATTTCCTTTCTCTCATCCAATCATCAAGGTTCCTTTTGAAGAGAGCCAAAGAGGCACTCTGCTTGACATGTATGGGCAGTCTATTCCAGAGTCTGGGGAGTCTCTGGGTCAGGAACCAATACCTCCAGCATTTTTTGTTCATTGTGATGACAAGGTTTAGATCCCTGGAGAGTGTGACTCTGAGGGATTGGGATTTCTTTAAGTGTAGCATGTCCAACAGCTTTGGGTTTGACATGACCTTGTATGTTAAGCAGAGATCACCTCGGAGTAGACTATATGTGACAGTTTAAGAGGAAAAAAGAGAGGAAATAATGTTAAGAAAGTTTTTGAGGTTATAAATTATGAATATTAATTTATGGGTATATAGTCGAGGTATATATGAGACAGACATAGATTATTTTATTATACCACAAGGTTTAAACATAGCTAAGTGAGAAACACTTTTAACTGGCTTTTCAAATCACTCAGCCATATGGATAGAAATACAAGAAAACAAAGTCAGGATGAGAAAAGGATTAAAAAGAATAAATGAGAAATTATGGGATGAACATGGAAGAAAAATAAGTATGCATTTATGGAAAAATCACATTTCCACTACAGTATGTTATAGAAACTGGTCTGAGTGGTGGCTAGCTTTGAAAAAATATATAAAAAATACTTTTTAGATTGACAGTTACATGTAAGAAAAGCATACGAAAACAAATGATAAAACAATGTGCATGGAAACTTTAAAGGATTTGGAAAGGAACAATCAAGAATATTATATGATAGAATTAAAAATTTATGAAATGAATCAAGAGAAAATTAAAGAATTATTATTTAAGCAAAGATATTACTCACAAATTTTAATTGGTTGCTTTCATAGGATCATAAGAAGTTACTAGGCTATTGGCCCTGAGGCCCTTATAAGCCTAGCAAAAAGTTTAGCCCATGTTTAGACAAGTCAACACCAAAGTACCTGTCCAGCAGGGACAGAGGTGGAATCTCAGGGGTGTATTTTTTGTTTCCCTTCCAGTAATCCAGGTTGCACTTAAAAAGGGATAATGAGGTACTCTGCTTGATGTGGAGAGGGAGCCTATTCCACAGATGGGGGAGTCTCCGGGGCACTAATTCATCCCACCAACAAGTCCTATTGATGTCACAGACCAGGTTGAGATTGTGTGTGTGGATAACTTGAGTGGAGCTTGACTTGTAGAAATGCAACAGTCCCATCAAGGCAGGGTCTGAGATTGCTTTGTATGCTAGATAGAGGTCACCTCTGAGGAGTCTATATTAAACTGAGTAGAGGGACAGCGGTTTTAGCCTATCAATGTTGGGTAGATGTTTGAGGCCCTGGATTCTCCTGCTGAGGAACATCTATGGTCTGCCCAACTGCTGCATGTGCTTTGTGAGGTACATGCCAAAGGGGGCGTTGTACTCAGTAACTGGCCTTATAACAGAATAATACAGGGATGTTATGACCTCCTTGTGCCTGGATGAGATACCCTTACTTATAAAGTGGGCCATGTAGAAAGCATTTCCTACATTGTAAGCAGTATGGTGGTCAAAAGTCAGGTTGCTGTCAACCTGGGTCCCCAAATCCCTCATGACTGATTGCGTGCTTAGGACATTGTTATTAATGTGATAATATGTGGGGATGTCACTCTCTCCACAATGGAAGATGATGCATTTTTTGGCATTCATCTTGAGGCCATATTTCTGGCACCAATCATCTGTTTGAGTGAGACCCTCTTGGATTACATCCACATCACTTGGGAAATTGATGACCATGCCCAACTTGCAGTCATCTGCAAACTTGGTCAGCCATAGCCCACTGTTTTGGTCTGCACCTCAGAGAAGTATATCCCAAATAACAGAGGCCTCAAGATCGATCTCTGGGGTATGCCACTCATTACGGGTCTACTGCTTGAGGTGGCTCCCCTATTTTGATTAGGTGGGTTCTATCAGTCAGTAAGACAGTTTGTTACCCATCTGCTAACATATAGATCGATGCCTAGTTGAGAGAGTTTATCTATTATGTCTCAGTGGGGAATAGTTTTGAAGGCTTTGGCTACGTCAAGGTAGGTGTTGTGCACAGTCTTCCCCTTATCCATGGCTTTGGGGACTGTCTCAAAGAAGTTAACCAGATTTGACAGACATGGCCTCCCCTTAAAGCCAAACTGTGTATGGTCGAGTGTTTGGAGGTTGCCAGTGTACCTGTTAATAAGGTCCATGATAATCCATTGCATGTCCTTGCAAATCAGGCTAGTTAGACTGATGGGTCTATAATTTCCTGGATCGGTGGACACCACACCTTTGTGTAAAGGGATGATGGTGGCTGTCCTCCACAAAGATGGGACAAAGCTGGTATTCAGGTTTTGGTTGAATAGGATGCCTAATGGTTCTGCAAGTTCATGCCTGAGTTCATGTAGTATGCAGCATTGGATGTTATCGGGTCCCATGAAGGCTGTATTGTTTGCCTTTGAGAGAGCAGTGATGACCTGTTCTCTGGATATAAGGGGAAGGGGCAGGTACTGGGGATGGCCTAATTTACTGCTGGAGGGAACAGAGGGGTGAAGTTTTCACTGAATCTGTCATCCAGCAAGTTTGCTATATCTGTGATATTTTTATATGTGGTATCCTTGATCAGCAGTGCTGAACAGATCTGGGTGCTTCCTTCGAGATTGTGGACATATGTGAAGAAGGCCTTATGATTGTCTCTAGTAGATGTGGCCAATTTGGACTCAAACATTGCTTTGGAGGATTTCACTAGTGCTCTTATTTGCTTGTTCAGGCTAAGGAGATATTGCTTCCAATTGGGCACTTGCTCATTCTTGGTTCTGGATGCAATTTTTTTTTTGTTTTGTTATATAGTTTATTTATTGCAGATGTCCACCAGACAGGTTTATTCTTCCTTGCAGAGGATGATTTTGTCCTGTCAGGGCTTCACAGGAAGGAGACTTCCCAGATTAATTTTAATTGGTTGTTCTTTGCTTTAAAGGGGAGGAGTACTGGCAGTAATACAAGATCTGATGAAGATTCTATGAGTTGAAAGCTTTTATCCCTGTTTCGATGCCTATGCTCTTTTTGTATGGTTCTATTGTTTTACTAGTTAATAAATATTTATCCATGGTGGCCTAGCTCTGCTTGTTTTCTAAATATTACTAATGAAGGCATAACAAATCCAGTCATGTTTAATTATGCAGATGATATTATATTGATTATAAGAAAAAAAGTCTGGGTGAAAGAAGTTAGATGTTTTATATATATGTATATATATATATATATATATATATATATATGTATATATATATATATATATATATATATATATATATATAAATGTTTAAATTTAATAGGTATGACTTTAAATAAAGAAAAAATAAAGAACTGTGTGATATAGTAAAGATAGGAGAGGTATCTTTCTTGATGAAAAAATATCTGTGTTGGGAATATAATTGGGGTAAAATGTAAGTGAGGAACAATGAAATAGGAAACTATGAAATAAAGGAGCTGTGTTGTTTTTGGAAAACATATACACTATTGTTTAACAAAAAAAGTTTGTTTAATTAATTTAGTTATAATGGGAAAGATTGCACATATAGCTAATGTCTATGCATTGCCAATAATCTATGAAAAACCATACTATAAGTATTTTTTCTTTCTTTTCTTTTTATTTATTTATTTTACATTTGTTGACCGGGAGAATCCGACTGGATAAATGCCCATTTTCAGCGGAGGCCCAGGGAGAAAAGTTCCAGAGTTTATAAATATACAAAGGCAGGCAAACACATTTTATATGGGATTCAAAACTGAATCCAGTGAAGAGGGGAGTCTTACATGTGGACAAGAAAGACAGAGGTTTAGGATTAATAAATCCAATTGTTATGCTACTTCGGTGAATTTTGTATAAAGGCTTGCTCAGGATAAATTATAAAAATGACACATCGGTAGTACATTTACTAAAGTACATGTATAACTGGCATTGGGATATGTTAAAAAACTCAGAAGAGGAAAACTATGTTTAAATGAAGTAATGAGATGCTGTCAAGAAAATATTCTTTCATGGAAAATAAAAATTGATGAAGTAGAAAATGAGAGGAAAGTGTGGTAAAATATCATGATACAATATTATTATGTTAATCCTTGGGCTGAGCAAGCAAATGACAAAGTTAAAGCAATAAAAGTATGAAAAGCATGGTGTAATAAGCCAAATGTCAAGAGTTTTTGTTAAGATTGGTGATTAATAAATTCCCAGTAAAGGGAAATACACCATATAAAAAAATCGGTGAAAGAGCTTGTATATATTGTGGTAAAGAAGACACTACTGAATATGTTTTCTTACAATGTGTAAGGGTTGTGAAATTGTAGGAAAATTGTGTAAAGAAAATGTATTTGAAAATATAAAGGAGGTACATAAAATAAATGTGGCTATGATTATGAATGGCTATTAAAGCCATAGAAATAAGGAATATGTTAGTAAAACAGATCAAATATTATTTTATGTTGTGTAGACCATTTGAAATGAAAGGCTAAATGAAATCATGTTGCATGGTAAATGGAGACTAGTAGTAAATAAGGTAATGAAGGTAGAAGTTTAACATAATAATGAGAAAGTAAGATATATATGATTGTATGACAATAATGGAAAGGAAGGGAAATTTGTACACAGTATAAATGTGTAAATATGTAAGTTTGAAATAGTACTGTACATAGTTTTTTTTTAAATAAAGAACCCTTACACTTTTCAATAAGTGCCATGGGATATTTTACATTCACCTGAGCTACCACCAGCTCAGGCAGGTGGGGCTCCAGTTTTAAATCTCATCTGAAGGACAGCACACTCATGAATCCAATGAATCCAGCACGGTACTGTACATAGTTTTTTTTTAAATAAAGAACCCTTACACTTTTCAATAAGTGCCATGGGATATTTTACATTCACCTGAGCTACCACCAGCTCAGGCAGGTGGGGCTCCAGTTTTAAATCTCATCTGAAGGACAGCACACTCATGAATCCAATGAATCCAGCACGGTACTGTACATAGTTTTTTTAAATAAAGAACCCTTACACTTTTCAATAAGTGCCATGGGATATTTTACATTCACCTGAGCTACCACCAGCTCAGGCAGGTGGGGCTCCAGTTTTAAATCTCATCTGAAGGACAGCACACTCATGAATCCAATGAATCCAGCACGGTACTGTACATAGTTTTTTTTAAATAAAGAACCCTTACACTTTTCAATAAGTGCCATGGGATATTTTACATTCACCTGAGCTACCACCAGCTCAGGCAGGTGGGAACTCCAGTTTTAAATCTCATCTGAAGGACAGCACACTCATGAATCCAATGAATCCAGCACGGTACTGTACATAGTTTTTTTAAATAAAGAACCCTTACACTTTTCAATAAGTGCCATGGGATATTTTACATTCACCTGAGCTACCACCAGCTCAGGCAGGTGGGGCTCCAGTTTTAAATCTCATCTGAAGGACAGCACACTCATGAATCCAATGAATCCAGCACGGTACTGTACATAGTTTTTTTTAAATAAAGAACCCTTACACTTTTCAATAAGTGCCATGGGATATTTTACATTCACCTGAGCTACCACCAGCTCAGGCAGGTGGGGCTCCAGTTTTAAATCTCATCTGAAGGACAGCACACTCATGAATCCAATGAATCCAGCACGGTACTGTACATAGTTTTTGGCTAAATAAAGAACCCTTACACTTTTCAATAAGTGCCATGGGATATTTTACATTCACCTGAGCTACCACCAGCTCAGGCAGGTGGGGCTCCAGTTTTAAATCTCATCTGAAGGACAGCACACTCATGAATCCAATGAATCCAGCACGGTACTGTACATAGTTTTTTTTAAATAAAGAACCCTTACACTTTTCAATAAGTGCCATGGGATATTTTACATTCACCTGAGCTACCACCAGCTCAGGCAGGTGGGCTCCAGTTTTAAATCTCATCTGAAGGACAGCACACTCATGAATCCAATGAATCCAGCACGGTACTGTACATAGTTTTTTTTAAATAAAGAACCCTTACACTTTTCAATAAGTGCCATGGGATATTTTACATTCACCTGAGCTACCACCAGCTCAGGCAGGTGGGGCTCCAGTTTTAAATCTCATCTGAAGGACAGCACACTCATGAATCCAATGAATCCAGCACGGTACTGTACATAGTTTTTTTTAAATAAAGAACCCTTACACTTTTCAATAAGTGCCATGGGATATTTTACATTCACCTGAGCTACCACCAGCTCAGGCAGGTGGGGCTCCAGTTTTAAATCTCATCTGAAGGACAGCACACTCATGAATCCAATGAATCCAGCACGGTACTGTACATAGTTTTTTTTAAATAAAGAACCCTTACACTTTTCAATAAGTGCCATGGGATATTTTACATTCACCTGAGCTACCACCAGCTCAGGCAGGTGGGGCTCCAGTTTTAAATCTCATCTGAAGGACAGCACACTCATGAATCCAATGAATCCAGCACGGTACTGTACATAGTTTTTTTTAAATAAAGAACCCTTACACTTTTCAATAAGTGCCATGGGATATTTTACATTCACCTGAGCTACCACCAGCTCAGGCAGGTGGGGCTCCAGTTTTAAATCTCATCTGAAGGACAGCACACTCATGAATCCAATGAATCCAGCACGGTACTGTACATAGTTTTTTTTAAATAAAGAACCCTTACACTTTTCAATAAGTGCCATGGGATATTTTACATTCACCTGAGCTACCACCAGCTCAGGCAGGTGGGGCTCCAGTTTTAAATCTCATCTGAAGGACAGCACACTCATGAATCCAATGAATCCAGCACGGTACTGTACATAGTTTTTTTAAATAAAGAACCCTTACACTTTTCAATAAGTGCCATGGGATATTTTACATTCACCTGAGCTACCACCAGCTCAGGCAGGTGGGGCTCCAGTTTTAAATCTCATCTGAAGGACAGCACACTCATGAATCCAATGAATCCAGCACGGTACTGTACATAGTTTTTTTAAATAAAGAACCCTTACACTTTTCAATAAGTGCCATGGGATATTTTACATTCACCTGAGCTACCACCAGCTCAGGCAGGTGGGGCTCCAGTTTTAAATCTCATCTGAAGGACAGCACACTCATGAATCCAATGAATCCAGCACGGTACTGTACATAGTTTTTTTAAATAAAGAACCCTTACACTTTTCAATAAGTGCCATGGGATATTTTACATTCACCTGAGCTACCACCAGCTCAGGCAGGTGGGGCTCCAGTTTTAAATCTCATCTGAAGGACAGCACACTCATGAATCCAATGAATCCAGCACGGTACTGTACATAGTTTTTTTTTAAATAAAGAACCCTTACACTTTTCAATAAGTGCCATGGGATATTTTACATTCACCTGAGCTACCACCAGCTCAGGCAGGTGGGGCTCCAGTTTTAAATCTCATCTGAAGGACAGCACACTCATGAATCCAATGAATCCAGCACGGTACTGTACATAGTTTTTTTTAAATAAAGAACCCTTACACTTTTCAATAAGTGCCATGGGATATTTTACATTCACCTGAGCTACCACCAGCTCAGGCAGGTGGGCTCCAGTTTTAAATCTCATCTGAAGGACAGCACACTCATGAATCCAATGAATCCAGCACGGTACTGTACATAGTTTTTTTAAATAAAGAACCCTTACACTTTTCAATAAGTGCCATGGGATATTTTACATTCACCTGAGCTACCACCAGCTCAGGCAGGTGGGGCTCCAGTTTTAAATCTCATCTGAAGGACAGCACACTCATGAATCCAATGAATCCAGCACGGTACTGTACATAGTTTTTTTAAATAAAGAACCCTTACACTTTTCAATAAGTGCCATGGGATATTTTACATTCACCTGAGCTACCACCAGCTCAGGCAGGTGGGGCTCCAGTTTTAAATCTCATCTGAAGGACAGCACACTCATGAATCCAATGAATCCAGCACGGTACTGTACATAGTTTTTTTAAATAAAGAACCCTTACACTTTTCAATAAGTGCCATGGGATATTTTACATTCACCTGAGCTACCACCAGCTCAGGCAGGTGGGGCTCCAGTTTTAAATCTCATCTGAAGGACAGCACACTCATGAATCCAATGAATCCAGCACGGTACTGTACATAGTTTTTTTTAAATAAAGAACCCTTACACTTTTCAATAAGTGCCATGGGATATTTTACATTCACCTGAGCTACCACCAGCTCAGGCAGGTGGGGCTCCAGTTTTAAATCTCATCTGAAGGACAGCACACTCATGAATCCAATGAATCCAGCACGGTACTGTACATAGTTTTTTTTAAATAAAGAACCCTTACACTTTTCAATAAGTGCCATGGGATATTTTACATTCACCTGAGCTACCACCAGCTCAGGCAGGTGGGGCTCCAGTTTTAAATCTCATCTGAAGGACAGCACACTCATGAATCCAATGAATCCAGCACGGTACTGTACATAGTTTTTTTAAATAAAGAACCCTTACACTTTTCAATAAGTGCCATGGGATATTTTACATTCACCTGAGCTACCACCAGCTCAGGCAGGTGGGGCTCCAGTTTTAAATCTCATCTGAAGGACAGCACACTCATGAATCCAATGAATCCAGCACGGTACTGTACATAGTTTGTTTAAATAAAGAACCCTTACACTTTTCAATAAGTGCCATGGGATATTTTACATTCACCTGAGCTACCACCAGCTCAGGCAGGTGGGGCTCCAGTTTTAAATCTCATCTGAAGGACAGCACACTCATGAATCCAATGAATCCAGCACGGTACTGTACATAGTTTTTTTTTTAAATAAAGAACCCTTACACTTTTCAATAAGTGCCATGGGATATTTTACATTCACCTGAGCTACCACCAGCTCAGGCAGGTGGGGCTCCAGTTTTAAATCTCATCTGAAGGACAGCACACTCATGAATCCAATGAATCCAGCACGGTACTGTACATAGTTTTTTTTTAAATAAAGAACCCTTACACTTTTCAATAAGTGCCATGGGATATTTTACATTCACCTGAGCTACCACCAGCTCAGGCAGGTGGGGCTCCAGTTTTAAATCTCATCTGAAGGACAGCACACTCATGAATCCAATGAATCCAGCACGGTACTGTACATAGTTTTTTTGTAAATAAAGAACCCTTACACTTTTCAATAAGTGCCATGGGATATTTTACATTCACCTGAGCTACCACCAGCTCAGGCAGGTGGGGCTCCAGTTTTAAATCTCATCTGAAGGACAGCACACTCATGAATCCAATGAATCCAGCACGGTACTGTACATAGTTTTTTTTAAATAAAGAACCCTTACACTTTTCAATAAGTGCCATGGGATATTTTACATTCACCTGAGCTACCACCAGCTCAGGCAGGTGGGGCTCCAGTTTTAAATCTCATCTGAAGGACAGCACACTCATGAATCCAATGAATCCAGCACGGTACTGTACATAGTATAGTTTTTTAAATAAAGAACCCTTACACTTTTCAATAAGTGCCATGGGATATTTTACATTCACCTGAGCTACCACCAGCTCAGGCAGGTGGGGCTCCAGTTTTAAATCTCATCTGAAGGACAGCACACTCATGAATCCAATGAATCCAGCACGGTACTGTACATAGTTTTTTTTAAATAAAGAACCCTTACACTTTTCAATAAGTGCCATGGGATATTTTACATTCACCTGAGCTACCACCAGCTCAGGCAGGTGGGGCTCCAGTTTTAAATCTCATCTGAAGGACAGCACACTCATGAATCCAATGAATCCAGCACGGTACTGTACATAGTTTTTTTAAATAAAGAACCCTTACACTTTTCAATAAGTGCCATGGGATATTTTACATTCACCTGAGCTACCACCAGCTCAGGCAGGTGGGGCTCCAGTTTTAAATCTCATCTGAAGGACAGCACACTCATGAATCCAATGAATCCAGCACGGTACTGTACATAGTTTTTTTTAAATAAAGAACCCTTACACTTTTCAATAAGTGCCATGGGATATTTTACATTCACCTGAGCTACCACCAGCTCAGGCAGGTGGGGCTCCAGTTTTAAATCTCATCTGAAGGACAGCACACTCATGAATCCAATGAATCCAGCACGGTACTGTACATAGTTTTTTTTAAATAAAGAACCCTTACACTTTTCAATAAGTGCCATGGGATATTTTACATTCACCTGAGCTACCACCAGCTCAGGCAGGTGGGGCTCCAGTTTTAAATCTCATCTGAAGGACAGCACACTCATGAATCCAATGAATCCAGCACGGTACTGTACATAGTTTTTTTTTAAATAAAGAACCCTTACACTTTTCAATAAGTGCCATGGGATATTTTACATTCACCTGAGCTACCACCAGCTCAGGCAGGTGGGGCTCCAGTTTTAAATCTCATCTGAAGGACAGCACACTCATGAATCCAATGAATCCAGCACGGTACTGTACATAGTTTTTTTTTAAATAAAGAACCCTTACACTTTTCAATAAGTGCCATGGGATATTTTACATTCACCTGAGCTACCACCAGCTCAGGCAGGTGGGGCTCCAGTTTTAAATCTCATCTGAAGGACAGCACACTCATGAATCCAATGAATCCAGCACGGTACTGTACATAGTTTTTTTTTTAAATAAAGAACCCTTACACTTTTCAATAAGTGCCATGGGATATTTTACATTCACCTGAGCTACCACCAGCTCAGGCAGGTGGGGCTCCAGTTTTAAATCTCATCTGAAGGACAGCACACTCATGAATCCAATGAATCCAGCACGGTACTGTACATAGTTTTTTAAATAAAGAACCCTTACACTTTTCAATAAGTGCCATGGGATATTTTACATTCACCTGAGCTACCACCAGCTCAGGCAGGTGGGGCTCCAGTTTTAAATCTCATCTGAAGGACAGCACACTCATGAATCCAATGAATCCAGCACGGTACTGTACATAGTTTTTTTTTTAAATAAAGAACCCTTACACTTTTCAATAAGTGCCATGGGATATTTTACATTCACCTGAGCTACCACCAGCTCAGGCAGGTGGGGCTCCAGTTTTAAATCTCATCTGAAGGACAGCACACTCATGAATCCAATGAATCCAGCACGGTACTGTACATAGTTTTTTTTTAAATAAAGAACCCTTACACTTTTCAATAAGTGCCATGGGATATTTTACATTCACCTGAGCTACCACCAGCTCAGGCAGGTGGGGCTCCAGTTTTAAATCTCATCTGAAGGACAGCACACTCATGAATCCAATGAATCCAGCACGGTACTGTACATAGTTTTTTTAAATAAAGAACCCTTACACTTTTCAATAAGTGCCATGGGATATTTTACATTCACCTGAGCTACCACCAGCTCAGGCAGGTGGGGCTCCAGTTTTAAATCTCATCTGAAGGACAGCACACTCATGAATCCAATGAATCCAGCACGGTACTGTACATAGTTTTTTTAAATAAAGAACCCTTACACTTTTCAATAAGTGCCATGGGATATTTTACATTCACCTGAGCTACCACCAGCTCAGGCAGGTGGGGCTCCAGTTTTAAATCTCATCTGAAGGACAGCACACTCATGAATCCAATGAATCCAGCACGGTACTGTACATAGTTTTTTTAAATAAAGAACCCTTACACTTTTCAATAAGTGCCATGGGATATTTTACATTCACCTGAGCTACCACCAGCTCAGGCAGGTGGGGCTCCAGTTTTAAATCTCATCTGAAGGACAGCACACTCATGAATCCAATGAATCCAGCACGGTACTGTACATAGTTTTTTTAAATAAAGAACCCTTACACTTTTCAATAAGTGCCATGGGATATTTTACATTCACCTGAGCTACCACCAGCTCAGGCAGGTGGGGCTCCAGTTTTAAATCTCATCTGAAGGACAGCACACTCATGAATCCAATGAATCCAGCACGGTACTGTACATAGTTTTTTTAAATAAAGAACCCTTACACTTTTCAATAAGTGCCATGGGATATTTTACATTCACCTGAGCTACCACCAGCTCAGGCAGGTGGGGCTCCAGTTTTAAATCTCATCTGAAGGACAGCACACTCATGAATCCAATGAATCCAGCACGGTACTGTACATAGTTTTTTAAATAAAGAACCCTTACACTTTTCAATAAGTGCCATGGGATATTTTACATTCACCTGAGCTACCACCAGCTCAGGCAGGTGGGGCTCCAGTTTTAAATCTCATCTGAAGGACAGCACACTCATGAATCCAATGAATCCAGCACGGTACTGTACATAGTTTTTTTAAATAAAGAACCCTTACACTTTTCAATAAGTGCCATGGGATATTTTACATTCACCTGAGCTACCACCAGCTCAGGCAGGTGGGGCTCCAGTTTTAAATCTCATCTGAAGGACAGCACACTCATGAATCCAATGAATCCAGCACGGTACTGTACATAGTTTTGTTAAATAAAGAACCCTTACACTTTTCAATAAGTGCCATGGGATATTTTACATTCACCTGAGCTACCACCAGCTCAGGCAGGTGGGGCTCCAGTTTTAAATCTCATCTGAAGGACAGCACACTCATGAATCCAATGAATCCAGCACGGTACTGTACATAGTTTTTTTTTAAATAAAGAACCCTTACACTTTTCAATAAGTGCCATGGGATATTTTACATTCACCTGAGCTACCACCAGCTCAGGCAGGTGGGGCTCCAGTTTTAAATCTCATCTGAAGGACAGCACACTCATGAATCCAATGAATCCAGCACGGTACTGTACATAGTTTTTTTGTAAATAAAGAACCCTTACACTTTTCAATAAGTGCCATGGGATATTTTACATTCACCTGAGCTACCACCAGCTCAGGCAGGTGGGGCTCCAGTTTTAAATCTCATCTGAAGGACAGCACACTCATGAATCCAATGAATCCAGCACGGTACTGTACATAGTTTTTTTAAATAAAGAACCCTTACACTTTTCAATAAGTGCCATGGGATATTTTACATTCACCTGAGCTACCACCAGCTCAGGCAGGTGGGGCTCCAGTTTTAAATCTCATCTGAAGGACAGCACACTCATGAATCCAATGAATCCAGCACGGTACTGTACATAGTTTTGGTTTAAATAAAGAACCCTTACACTTTTCAATAAGTGCCATGGGATATTTTACATTCACCTGAGCTACCACCAGCTCAGGCAGGTGGGGCTCCAGTTTTAAATCTCATCTGAAGGACAGCACACTCATGAATCCAATGAATCCAGCACGGTACTGTACATAGTTTTTTTAAATAAAGAACCCTTACACTTTTCAATAAGTGCCATGGGATATTTTACATTCACCTGAGCTACCACCAGCTCAGGCAGGTGGGGCTCCAGTTTTAAATCTCATCTGAAGGACAGCACACTCATGAATCCAATGAATCCAGCACGGTACTGTACATAGTTTTTTAAATAAAGAACCCTTACACTTTTCAATAAGTGCCATGGGATATTTTACATTCACCTGAGCTACCACCAGCTCAGGCAGGTGGGGCTCCAGTTTTAAATCTCATCTGAAGGACAGCACACTCATGAATCCAATGAATCCAGCACGGTACTGTACATAGTTGCTTTGTAAATAAAGAACCCTTACACTTTTCAATAAGTGCCATGGGATATTTTACATTCACCTGAGCTACCACCAGCTCAGGCAGGTGGGGCTCCAGTTTTAAATCTCATCTGAAGGACAGCACACTCATGAATCCAATGAATCCAGCACGGTACTGTACATAGTTTTTTTAAATAAAGAACCCTTACACTTTTCAATAAGTGCCATGGGATATTTTACATTCACCTGAGCTACCACCAGCTCAGGCAGGTGGGGCTCCAGTTTTAAATCTCATCTGAAGGACAGCACACTCATGAATCCAATGAATCCAGCACGGTACTGTACATAGTACTTTTTTAAATAAAGAACCCTTACACTTTTCAATAAGTGCCATGGGATATTTTACATTCACCTGAGCTACCACCAGCTCAGGCAGGTGGGGCTCCAGTTTTAAATCTCATCTGAAGGACAGCACACTCATGAATCCAATGAATCCAGCACGGTACTGTACATAGTTTATGTTTAAATAAAGAACCCTTACACTTTTCAATAAGTGCCATGGGATATTTTACATTCACCTGAGCTACCACCAGCTCAGGCAGGTGGGGCTCCAGTTTTAAATCTCATCTGAAGGACAGCACACTCATGAATCCAATGAATCCAGCACGGTACTGTACATAGCTTTTTTAAATAAAGAACCCTTACACTTTTCAATAAGTGCCATGGGATATTTTACATTCACCTGAGCTACCACCAGCTCAGGCAGGTGGGGCTCCAGTTTTAAATCTCATCTGAAGGACAGCACACTCATGAATCCAATGAATCCAGCACGGTACTGTACATAGTTTTTTTTTTAAATAAAGAACCCTTACACTTTTCAATAAGTGCCATGGGATATTTTACATTCACCTGAGCTACCACCAGCTCAGGCAGGTGGGGCTCCAGTTTTAAATCTCATCTGAAGGACAGCACACTCATGAATCCAATGAATCCAGCACCCCCCCCCCATGCTGCACTGCAGTCTCAACAACTAATCAGCTTGATGTGGGAATAGAACTTACAGCCATGTGCACCAAAGGCAAATATACTAACTGTTGTGCTGCTGGCACTGCTATGCACAAACATGCAAATTCCAAACAACCATATAAGGCCAAAAATTAATATTGTATCCTGGAGCTGTGAACATTTTTTTTTTTTTGCCAACAAACCATTTTATAATTCTTTCAGACTGATAAGAAATTTCCTTTATGTAAACATAGTGCTTTACAGACAGCAAAGTTCCAACTTTAAATGAGCTCTACTGTGTCTGATTTTATACCTGTCAAACTTGCTAAATCCAGGATGTTCTGTGCCTCTTAGCAGTGTCCAACAAAAAAAAGGCTTTTGTTAAGCTTGCTGCAGCTGGCATGTTTGTTATGCTTTGTTGTCTGCCCTGTGTGCCAGACACACGGCCTACTGCCTCTTTTTCTTCACACCTGCTGCTACACTTACAATCGCTGCATGAGATCTGTCACTTTAGGATCGGTTAAAGAGGCAGGCAGAGAGCTATCATTTTCCATTGAATAATGCTGTAAGAATCCAGTGGAAAACACACTGTGGAGAACAGCATATGAATCACTGTAATATTATAGCAGAATTCAGTTCAAGACTGGTATAACTGTACACTAAACACTTCTTCCAGCAGAGGGTACCAAACACTAAGCTCTAGGCAGTAGATTAGTGCAGTGCAGTACATACTACAAGGGTTTTAGAATACCTGTCGTAGTCCAACCAGATGATTTTGAGCGAAAACAGTATTGCGTTTCTCAGAGGTATTTTACATAGGTACACTAGACTGAGGCAAATATTCCCCTCACTACACTGAAAATGCTGTGCAACTGTTTCACTAAAAGCTGCCAGAAATTCTGCTAATATTTCATTTTGGTAACAAAGCACATGTAGAATTTTTAGCATGCACAAATAAACCTTGCATTTTGCTTTCTGGAAACCATTAAACACTATCTGCACATTTGCATAGATCTTATCACTGCTACCTTGACTGTAAAAATCCAATTTCAGATAAGAACAGCAGAGGGAACTCTATAGGTTTTAGAACTTTGCTGATATCCTTTAGTCATTGCAAATACTTCATCTATCCAGAACCACAACCCCCCTTTTCCCATTTTTTGCACATGTGGTCAATCGAGGAAAAATGCTACACTTACTTATACTTACTAATATTTTAGAACTAGAATTATTGACTCCGGTATTCTTTTGTTTGTTTCTGTTGGTTATGTAAACAGCAAGCACAAACTTTCTATGGTTCAGTGAATGATGTTTGCCTTTGTAAATGTTTTTGTGGCTAGAGCCATAAATGTGTACCTTGAAGAATATATATATATATATATATATATATATATATATATATGTGTGTGTGTGTGTGTGTGTGTGTGTGTGTGTGTGTGTGTGTGTGTGTGTGTGTGTGTGTGTGTGTGTGTGTGTGTACATACACACATACACACACACACACATATATATATATATGTATATATACATATATATATATATATATATATATATATATATATATATATATATATATATACTTATAATAGCTCATTACCTTGGGTAACTAAAATACGCTTGTTCAGATGCCAAAATATAAACAGCAAGCATTATATAAAATAAAAAGATTATTAAAGCCTCAGGAAACTTTTATTTCTTTATTTGTATTTGTTAATGGAGGTAGAACTGTGATACGGGTGGACATTTTCAGATGCAAACAGGTAACCTGTAAATGGCTCATCTCCTAGGCCGATACTTACACTTATCAAGGGTATCAGAACTTGTCAGAGATTTGTTATGCATGGCTAGGCTTAAAAAGGCCTTAGCCTAGTAAACACCTATGACCCTATGGACCTTGACTAGGTGAACTCCCTAGTAAACACCTATAACCCTATGGACCTTGACTAGGTGAACTCCCTAGTAAACACCTATGACCCTATGGACCTTGACTAGGTGAACTCCCTAGTAAACACCTATGACCCTATGGACCTTGACTAGGTGAACTCCCTAGTAAACACCTATGAACCTATGGACCTTGACTAGGTGAACTCCCTAGTAAACACCTATGACCCTATGGACCTTGACTAGGTGAACTCCCTAGTAAACACCTATGACCCTATGGACCTTGACTAGGTGAGCTCCCTAGTAAACACCTATGAACCTATGGACCTTGACTAGGTGAACTCCCTAGTAAACACCTATGAACCTATGGACCTTGACTAGGTGAACTCCCTAGTAAACACCTATGACCCTATGGACCTTGACTAGGTGAACTCCCTAGTAAACACCTATGACCCTATGGACCTTGACTAGGTGAACTTCCTAGTAAACACCTATGAACCTATGGACCTTGACTAGGTGAACTCCCTAGTAAACACCTATGAACCTATGGACCTTGACTAGGTGAACTCCCTAGTAAACACCTATGAACCTATGGACCTTGACTAGGTGAACTCCCTAGTAAACACCTATGACCCTATGGACCTTGACTAGGTGAACTCCCTAGTAAACACCTATGACCCTATGGACCTTGAGTAGGTGAACACCCTAGTAAACACCTATGAACCTATGGACCTTGACTAGGTGAACTCCCTAGTAAACACCTATGAACCTATGGACCTTGACTAGGTGAACTCCCTAGTAAACACCTATGACCCTATGGACCTTGACTAGGTGAACTCCCTAGTAAACACCTATGACCCTATGGACCTTGACTAGGTGAACTCCCTAGTAAACACCTATGAACCTATGGACCTTGACTAGGTGAACTCCCTAGTAAACACCTATGAACCTATGGACCTTGACTAGGTGAACTCCCTAGTAAACACCTATAACCCTATGGACCTTGACTAGGTGAACTCCCTAGTAAACACCTATGAACCTATGGACCTTGACTAGGTGAACTCCCTAGTAAACACCTATGAACCTATGGACCTTGACTAGGTGAACTCCCTAGTAAACACCTATGAACCTATGGACCTTGACTAGGTGAACTCCCTAGTAAACACCTATGACCCTATGGACCTTGACTAGGTGAACTCTCTGGTTAAGTGAATTGCTCAGAGTCATAAGATAGATAAAATCTGACATACTCAAACTCTGAGCTACTGGAAGCAGCTTGTCAACATCTCATAGCCAGCTTAAAGATAAGGTGCTCTGTTTTTGTTTGTTTCTTTTGTATATGCATTTATACAAATATGTTATACCCATGAAAGAATCCAAACTCATGTAGAGAGAATATATATATATATATATATATATATATATATATATATATATATATTATAGCTACAGAAGAATGTTCAGTGCAGATGATGTTATAAGAAGCACATACTTCAGGCAAGCATTTCACTAGTGACTATGAATTCATGTCTGCATGAACATGGCTGTGTTTGTCACAATTAGCAGCAGCTGTACTAGATATTCCAAGCTGTGATTCAAAATGCCACTGTTCCAAGACCGTCATCTATGCTACAGAGTGTGATCCTTTAAGAAGCATTGTGTAAGGACTATCTACACTATCCCATACAAATAACTTTTGCCTACATGGTCCTTCCACAGGTTGAGGGTTCAAAAAGTACAACCAGACTGTAACCTATTCTTAAAATCTCTGACACAGCTGGGTTCTCTTATGAGTATGTTATAAGTCACTTTGATCTTTAAAAAAATAAATCCTCAAAAAAAATTAAGTTGCTTACAAGGGTTGGATCAGGGCTCTACACTGAAGTATGAGAGCGTGAGTAGGTTCATCCTTTCTGCCACTTCCTATCTAGATGGTATCGCACCTGTATTGCTATTGGTCTAGCTAGTTATATTCAGACAATCAAAATGAGTTATGAGTTACATTTTCAGCAGGCATCAGATGTTGTTGATCTTTATCATGTTAACCATTGCATTGTCTGTTTGGATATTTGTGGCTTCTTATAAAGATTGCCAGGTTTCCCTAGTCACATTTTATCTATCCAGATTCATATATAGCATTGCTCCTTGCTTATATCCTCTAACTCACACTTTCTCCTTTTCACTGCAAACCCATCATAGGATCAAAGGATCATAGGAGGTTGCTAAGCTATCAATCTAGAGGTCATTTCAAGCCTAGCCATTTCATCCCAATGTAATACCATAGATAATCTAGTCAATACCCCAGATTGTATTTAATAATGTCTGGCTCTGTCTAGGAGGGTTGTGGGCACTATCCCTCATAAGAATTTATGGTGCCCCATCCACTCATCCAGGTTCCTCTTGAACACGCCATAGAGGTGCTCTGCTTCACATAAATTGTCAAACTATTCCAAAGACACGGCAGTCGCTGGGAGACAAATCTGTCCCTCGAGCACATCCTATTCAAGTCACAGGCCATATTTAGGTCCCTAGAATGCATAGCTCTAGTCCTGTTTGACTTATTGATGTGCAGCAGATTAATTAGGCTTTGGTCAGAGATTGCTCTGTAAGCCAGGCATAAGTGTCCCCTAAGAAGTCTATAAAATACAGGGTATAGTGACAGTGACTTTAGCTAGTCTGTGTAAGGCATGTGCTGGAGTCTCTTGATCTTCTTTGTTAGAAACCTCTGAGGTCTCTTCAATTGCTGCAAGTGCTTTATATGATACATGCCAAAAAGGACGTTATACTCAATTATGGGCCTGATTAGTGATGAGTATGGAGAGGGTTAAAACCTCCTTTGCTCTAGAGGTGATGCCTTTGCTAATCAAGTGTGCTATGGAGAAGGCCTTCCTTACTACAGTACACAAAATTAAGGTCACAGTCTACTTGTGATCCCAGATCCCTTACCACTTCATAGGTACTTAGGGTATTGTTAATTTGATAGTGTGAAGAGATATTGTTTTTACCAAAGGGATTGATGATGCACTTCTTTGCATTCTGTTTGATACTGTGACAAAGACACCGGTTGTTAAGACCCTCCTGAAGTATACTGACACCATTTGGGGATTCAGTAATTGTACCCAGCTTGCAGTTGTCCACAAACTTGGTAAATCACAGCCCTTTAGTTTTGGCCTGAACTTCTGAATAGTATATACCAAACAGTAGGGAGCCCAGCACTTACCCTTGTGGGACTCCACTGGTGACAGGTCTGCTGGTTAATGTGGAGTCACCCGCTTTGATACTAAGTGACCAGTTTGTGAGTAAGTTGGCAACCCATTTACAACAAAGGAGTTTATATTCAGTTTGCTAAGTTTATTAGTAATGCCTGAGTGTGGGATTGTGTTAAAGGCCTTTGCTAAGTTGAGGTATACTGTGTGCACAGATTTGCCCTTGTCAGTGGGCTTGGTCACATTTTCGAAGAAATCCACCAGGTTTAACAAGCAGGATCTGCCCTTAACAAAGTTGAATTGAGCTGGATCCAGGGTTTGGAGGTCACCTATGTCTTTATTTATGAGGTCCATGGTGATTACATTCCAATGCCTTACATATGAGGCAGGTCAGACTTATGGGTCTATAATTCCCTGGGTCTGTTGCTAAACCAAGTTTATATTGGGGAATAACTGTTGCTGTTCTCCATTCTGCAGGAATAAAGCCTGTGCATAGGCTATGATTGAATAGGATACATAATGATGATGCTAGTTCATGTTTTAGTTTGTTTAGAAGACAGCCTGGGATGCCATCTGGTCCCATAGAGGCTGTGTTTTTTGCCTTAGACAAGGCTTTAATGACCAGCTCTTTGGATATATAGGGTTTGGGGGAATTTGAGGGCAACGTTTGTGGTAAGTCTGGAGGGGATAAGGGAGTGAAACTTACACCAGATCTGTCCGCTAACACGTTTGCTATCTCTGGAGGATCAGTGCGTGCGATATTGTTAGTCGCTAGTTCAGTACGTGCTTGAGTCCTACCTTTTAGGCTATGTACGTAGCTGTAAATGGCCTTAGTGTTATCCTTGGATGTGATTGCAAGGTTTTTCTCCAAGTTACCCTTAGAGGGTTTTACACATTGTCTTATTATTGAGGCTGAGGAGGTTGCTTTTCCATTGTTGGGGCCTTGCATTAGTTTTCTTAGACAGCAACGTTTTGCATTTGTTTTAAAGTTTGTTGATGCTGGATTTCCACCAGGGTGACCTTCTTTTAACTTGGGGCTCTGGCTTTGATTCTCTCTGGAACAGCTGAGTCTATGCACTTACACAAGTGATTGTACAGGGCTCAATTGTAAACTGTGGTGTAGTTACCATTTCCAGCTGGTGATAGAGTTTATCTTGGTAAAGTTTAGTCTGACTTCACCCTTTGTAAGTTCTGGTGTTATTGCCAATTTGTTCCAGGGAAACCTTGTGTTATTTATCAGACTTTTGAGGGTCAGGAGGTAACTAGTTAACAAAGTCAAGGAACTTTTGCACAAGTGAATTAGGCCTAGAGTAGGTTTCCCAGTTGATGGTGGGACAATTGAAATCCCCCGTGACCAGAGTGTTTGGTAATATTTGGATTGACTGGATTGGTCAAGTAGGCCTTGTGTGCATCAATCATGCTTTATGAAGTGGGATCTATAACTAGCTATGGCTTAACTGGGGGTCTTACCCAAAGTAATTTGAACTTGGAGTAGCTCCATGGAGTCGTTCAGTCTAACTAGACGGGAGATGAATTTATCCCTAATAGATATAGAAACACCACCTCCATTGGTTCTCAAATATTCATTTTGTATTCTGAAGGTATGGAAGTAATTGTAGCCTTACAAGGTCAGGGAACTCTCTGAAGCCTTGAACCAGGTTTTTGTGACTGCACAGACATCTCCATCTTCTAGTGCTGGAACTGCTTTCAGGGCATGCAGCTCTTGGTTTAAGATCCTAGCGTTTAGCAGCATAACCCTTATTTTGTTATAACTGGCAATTTTCATATCTGCAATTTTGTTTTTGAGACCTTGCCTAAAAAGGCATTATGAGGGAGGTGAGAGCTTTTGCCAGAGCCAAAAGCCTAGAGGTGCCAAGTGCAAACCATCTCTGGCAAAGCAGCGAGGTTTGTCGACCATGTCATCCCAGCTGACAGAAACTGGATCCCCTTTGACTGACACCAAAAACTAAGCCAATTATTGAAATTGATCATTTTTTGTTTATACTGTGGCATCATTCTTGGTGAGGGTAATATGTTGCTCAAGGCTAGGGACATACCTGCCTGGAACACATACTCCGAGAGCTGAATAATGTCTCTCTTCATATAGTCCAGTGAGGTACATTTCAGGTCATTCACTCCAACATGAGCTATGACAGAGTCATAATGGTACTTATTGCTTAAAGACTTGAGTCCATGCATGATCTGATTAATCCTTGTACCAGACAGGCAGCTGACAGTGACTTTCTTCTTATCTAACCTGGTGAGTGGGACATCTGTGTGTCTCACTATGGAGTCTCTCATGACAAGAAAATTTGTTTTTTGAGTGTTACGCCTTAAGGGCTTGGTGGGTATGACAGTGGTGTTACTGTATGTCTTGGGTGTTGTGGGAACTGTGTTAGTTGTAGCAGTCTTGTGTTTTGGAGGTCTCTGGTGTTTCGGTAAATATTTTGAGAGAACCTCCACATATGTAGATTTATGTGTTGGATGCATACTATGTGTATGAGTAGTGGTACTATGTGCCTGAGTAGTGATGGGTGAGTTAACAACCTCTTCTGTCTTACTGTTTTGAGTATGAGAGAGCAGGGATTCAATATTCTTGATGCAGCTACATATCTCACACTCTTTACTAATGTGAGTTATTAGTAGAGGGTTGTCGATGTACACGTGGAAGTTGCTACACTGCCTCAGTAGACCCAGGTCAACCAGGCTGGCAAGAGAAATGGGTAGTCCAACTGTCCATAATGCTAGGTTTGAAGAACTATTATCACAAAGGGGGTGCTTTCCGGACTGATCTAGGAGGTGCTCTTTAGATGGGTATTAGAAGTCACAACTCACTAGCAATACTTCTTAGACTGGAAATGTACTAAAGATGAGGACTACACTAATGTACTATGGCTGTATCAAAGGGAAAACATAAAAATTATCTGTCCGGCTGTGGCGCACCATTGTACGGCAGTGCACTGTGCTGTGCCATTCACAAACAAGTAAAAACAAGCAGAAACCTGCTCAAATGCAGGGCTTAAATACCAGAAGCTAAAAACGCAAAAAAAAAAACTTAACATTTTTCAAATAATTTGTATAATCCCAAAACATCATTTAAACTGTCTTCCCAAGGGAGAAGAAGTATAAGAAATCATACTTGCTTCTCAAATTCAAGAATGGGAGATGTTTATTATTACTTTATTCGTCAACTGATGAATGAAAGGTTTTCAGTGAAATGATTATTCAGGTTGTTTTCCATGTCCCGGTCCACGGTGATCCAGGTGGTGTTTTACTGACTAGTGTAGACTTTCTACAGTAAAAGCCAAAGAGTTTTTTTGTTTGTTTTTGCTCTTCACTTGAAGAGCCAAGGGGGTCAAGTGCTGTACTGGGGATAGGCACTGGGTGCTAAATTAGCCAGCTATGGCCCTGTTCAAAAGAGGACATGAACTATGCTTTACCGTGAAGCTGACCTAAGAAGTCTGATTCCTGGGGAAGACCCCATCTTTGGGTGGGTCTTTTTTATAGGAGGTTTCATATGAAAGGAAAGCAGAAAGTTAGGAAAATGCCCTCTCCTCCACAGAGTATGGACATGGAATATTAACTGGGGTTTGTTCAGGGCTTATTTCAAACCTTTCATTATTTAAATTTTGATGCCTCACTAAATATTAAAAAAGAAAAATATTTCCTTTTCTATCAGACTCTGATTTCCAGTCTATAGGACAAGAGTAAGACTGGGATTGTATCCATTCAGTGCCTACACCAGAGGAAGGGGAACCCGATTTTGAAGAACGTTTTTATTCTGATTCTTCCCCTGAAGATGTTTTTTCTGAAAGTATAGCCAGAATGAAAGACATGTTTCTCAGGGAGCATAATTAAATTCCAGTATCCCTGTAAATATTTGACTTATTACAACTGGGTTTTCCCCAGATTGTTGATGCATCTTCTGTCTTACTACAGTTAGGAGATGTTTTCCTGGCAGCCTGCTGTAGGGCTGACAGTTACCTCCTGACCCTCAAAAGTCTGATAAATAACAAGGTTTCCCAGGCTCACAAATTTCTTTTTTCAAATCCCAAGTCAGACTCTGCAGTTGTTTGTTTGGACGAGCCATCTTTTGCTAAATATCTTGTGAATGGTAACCTTATTCTTTTTGACAAAAATAGGGAAACATTTTATAGATTTAGGAAGAAAGTGTATTGTACTTCTACTTTAGCTGTCAGATTTCATGTGCCAACCTTTCAGTCTACTTCTTTTGAAAGTATGAGAAAGTTAATTGATAATGTCCCATATTCAGAGATTAAGGTATCTCTGGATTCTTTAATCTCTTCTGTTTCTCAGGGAACCACTCTTTGGAGTGGTCACATGACTTTAGTGATTCTGGATCCAGAACAGCTGCTACTGGATCATTAATGAGATTGTTTGCTTCCTTACATTCACAAAATTTACCAGAGGATGACAAAGCTGAGATCGTGAGTGCTCCGCTAGACAGAGAGGTATTGTTTGTCCCCTCTGCTGCCAAGGTCCTTAAAATATTTTAAAAAAGACGGAAGTTAAGTCATGGGGGTCAGAATTGTTTTCAAAGTTTAGTAGGACTTTTCCTTCCAATTCAGGATCCTTTTATAGAAATAGAACAAACTCTCGGTAAGGTTCAGGCAAACACAATTTCAAAACACAATGCAAGGAGGCCAAAAAAAAGAAAGGTGGGGGGGGGGGGCTTTCCAAAGCCAAGCACAGTCTAAAAAGGCAAACTGATTATACACCCGTTCATGTGTTTTTCCCCTTCCCATCCTAGTACCCCATTAAATCTGCCCAGTGTCTAGATCGTCATATTCCTGCGTGGCAGCAGATAGCTTAATGCAAGTGGCTTTTGAGAATTATTCATAAGGTTATAATTGGCAAGGGGTTCTTTCCTTCTTTTGGGGGAGGTCCTCCTTATCTGTCAAATCAAACTCCTCTGATTCCACCAGTCTTGGAACAAATGCTCTCTCTAGATATCATAGAACCAGTTCCTCAGTCTGTGTTCACCTCATCTCATCTCTCAGGTTTTTTTTTTTTTGTTACTAACTCTAGTTTTAAAAGAGGCTTCTCATTACATCCCAAATCTCAAAGACTTCAGACTGCTTCAGTGGTTTGTTTTACCCTTTAGACTATCTACAGCTCCAATGATGTTCACGTAGTGTCTAGCATAAAAATAGCTTATTGCAGGTTGCAAGACATTAACATTTTCTTTATTTAGTTGACTGTCTTATATTTGGATACTCTTTTCCAAAATAACAGGAATCTCTGGCCTGAGTCAAGGACCTCCTTCACAGTTTGGGGCTCCAGATGAACATGCAGAAATCTTCTCTCAGTTCTTCTGATAGGATAGTGTTTCTGGGATTCCTTCTCGATACATCTATCAAGAGGACTTTTCTTCCTCTTGTCAAAATAGATCTTTACAAGGCCCAGTTTCTGATTATCTACAATCAATCTCTGACATCACCTTTGGAATATCTTGGGATTCTACGTTTTATAGCATCTATAATTCTCACCATTTCCCCCGCCAGACTTCACATGGGAAGAATTCAGTCATTCCTCAGATCTGTTTGGACCCAGCACCAGCACCCACTATATTTTCAGAAATCAGTGTTGGGGTATGCCAAAAGGGAGTTACTTTGCTGGGTTGACCAGTTCTTTCTTGACCTAGGTCACCCCTTTTTCCTTACACCTCCTACTCAGTCTGTAATCAAAGATGCCCCAAACTTTCCTTGCCAAGTTGTTTGCAAGGTGGTGAATTTTCTAGGTCAACAGAACAAGCTAGAAACACTAAACTACATAAATTTCAAAGAAACAAAGACAGTAAAAATGCTGTCAAATCTCTAAAACTTCTTTGAACTCCTCGACCTCTGTTAGTAAGTACAGACAACACCACAGTGATTTGGTATATAAATGGGGGACCAAATCATACCTCTTTGCAGACTAGCTACGATTGCTTGAAACCTAGCACCTAATCACAATCTATCCCTTCAGGCTATGACATGTCTGTCAGGGAAACAGTAGTGCAGACAAACTGAGCAGGACCAGAACAGACCCTCATAGGGGAAAACTTGAACTCAGAAATTTTCCAGGAATTGATCCAACTGTGGAGAACTCCGTAAATAGACCTGTTTGTCTCCAGTCACAACAGACAGTTAAGCAATGTCTGCTCCATGATTTCTTGCAATGAGGCCTGCAAGGCAGATGCCTTATTTCCATTGACAGGGATATCCCTATACACCTTTCCAACCTTTCCACTGATAGCCAGAGTAATTCTAAAGATTCAGAAGGCCATTCCAGTAATCATGATGATCTCTTTTGGCCCAGGCAACAGTGTTTCTTCCTTTTTTAGAAAATGGCCAAGGGCATCTACAACAAATCTCCCTCCTATAATGAATGTACTGATTTGATTGCCTGGATCATAAGAGTGTTAATAGATTCCAAGTACCTGTTTTCTGAGGATGTGCAGTGGGCATTAAAGGAGTCTGAGAAACCTGTTACAAGCAGCAGAAAGCACCCCTGCACTACCAGACTATAAATCATTCCACACCTTTCGGCCCCAGAACTTGGACCGAATCTCCAAAGGCGGTGGTGTTTCCATATTCATAAAGGATGCGCATACCTCCAGACTAGTAGCCCAACATAGCACATCTGAGATACTTCAGGTGCAGCTAACATTGGGTAAGAGAGCGATTCAGGTTGTAGCCTGCTCTAGGTCCCTAACCATCTACCAAGACTCACATTCCATGTTCCTAAGCACCCTAGATAATATTAGGGTCCAACCTAACACTCTCATACTGGGCAACTTCAACTACCATTCCATTAAATGGGAAAACTACCCATGTACCAATACACTTGCCCAATGTTTCTTGGAATTCATTAATTCCAATGGCCTGGACCAGCTCATTCTTACACCCACTAGAGGTAACAACATCCTTGACTTGGCCATTACTAACATGGGCGACCTTTGCTCTACACCAATAGTCAACTCCTCCCTGGTTAGATCTGACTACAACTAATCACCTTGGAAATCCACAACCCCCCCCCCCCGCAAAGGTAATCACCATGAAAAACTTCTCCAAAGCTAACTTTGGGCTCCTAAAAACAGAGGTGGCTAACTTCACGGCACCCATGCAAATGGAAATCAGTTGCGTGACCACCGAACTATACACCAATGCACTGTATGAACACGCACACAAATGCATGGATCTCACCATACCCAGCAGAACCAAGATGGTCTCCTCCAAAAAAAGGAAGCCAATCTGGTGGTCCCCTGCCATAAAAAAACTCTACAACAGAAGGAGGAAACTGATGCGGAATAAGGTGAAGTCTGAAAACTGGAAAAACTCCCTTATCAGCCTCAACAAAAAGTTTTGATCCCTCATCAAATCCTCTAAAGCTAGCTATGAAAACAGAATTGCAGCAACTAGTAAAGACAACCACAAGGCCTTCTATAGTAATGGAAAGAATCTCCATGGCAATACCCAGATTTGCTCTGAGCTACTTGCACAATGGTACCTTTTATACTGAGAAAAAAGATATAGCCAATATACTGGCCAACAGATTCAGTGCTAACTTCACCCCCCTCCCCCAGTGACCATTACTGCTGCACAGATTAAAACAGCACTGTCCAAGGCCAAGAATACAGCTTCTATGGGACCTGACAGTATCTCTGGCTGTGTTCTACATGAACTACAGAGTGAACTGGCACATTACTTGTGTGCCCTATTCAATCGCAGCCTCACCTCAGGCTTTGTCCCTACTGAATGGCACACTGCTACAGTCATCCCTCTCCACAAAGGAGGAACGACTACAGACCCTGGGAACTATTGGGCCATTAGCCTGATGAGTCTGATATGCAAAGTTATGGAACACATCATCATGGACCTAATGAACAAGGATATACGGAATCTCCATACTCTGGATCCCACACAGTTTGGTTTTGTGAAGAGTAGATCATGCCTGCTCAACTTGTGTGACTCCTTTGAGTCAGTCACCAGAGTTGTGGATGAAGGTAAGGTGGTTCATATTGCCTACCTTGATCTGGCCAAGGCCTTTGATACCATTCCCCACTCAGGAATCATAGAAAAATTCACTAAGCTAGGCATCAACCCCTATATCAATAGGTGGATTGCAGACTGGCTCACAGGTAGAACCCACAGTGTGAAAGTAGTTGACTCCAAGTCAGACTGCTGACCAGTCATGAGTGGAGTCCCACAGGGTTCAGTCCTGGGTCCTCTCCTGTTTGGTATCTACTTCTCTGAAGTCCAGGCCAACACAAAGGGACTCTGGCTGACAAAGTTCACAGACAATTGCAAATTGGGAGCTATTATTAACTCCCCAATGATGTTGAAATCCTACAGAAAGGCCTCACTGAGACCAATGACCGGTGTCAGAACCATGGCCTTAAGCTCAATGCCAAAAAATGTGTCGTCATCCCCTTTGGGAAAAACCCGGTTCCCATGGATTACCACATCAATGGTAGTCCAATGAACACAGAAGGCATTATAAGAGATCTGGGAACACAGGTTGATAGTAACCTGACTTTTGACCACCACGTTTCCCATTACTAAGAGTTGTGCATCCAGGAAGAAAGAGGTTATTGTCTCCCTCTACTCTTCCCTCATTATAGCAATCATTGAGTACAATGCCCCATTTGGCATGTACCTCACTAAACACCTGCAACAACTGGAGAGGTTGCAAAAATACCTCACAAAGAGGATCCTAGGCCTTAAACATTTGTCCTATATGGACAGACTAAAAAAACTCCAACTATTCTCTGTCTCATATCGCCTACTTAGAAGCGATCTCTGCTTGACTTGCAAAGCCATGTCTGACCCAGCTCTGTTAAAAATGCTACATCTAAAGAAATCCATATCCCTCCGCACCACCTGCTCCAGAGACCTCAACATCATTACCACAATTTATTTATTTATTTATTTCCAGTTTGATGACCGGGGAGGTCCACTGGGCTCAAGGAGCACATTTTCAGTGGATGTCCAGGGAGAAAAGCTCCATAACACACAGTAACAATAAGCAAAAAAGTAACATTACACAGTAAAACTTAGTAGGGTACAATCAAAAAATAGTGGACCATGCATTGCGTACATACATATATACTAGAATAGGGACAAGTTGTACAGAGGATTAGTTGCACTGAGAAAGTAGATGATGTGTGCAAGGTTATAAAATAATTGTAATTCATTTGAACGTAGTTATAAAACTGTCATTTGTAAATACAATTTCCCATTGAAGGGGTAAATATAGGTGGATAGTACATTATTTAAAAAGTATAGATTCGAGACAGAAAGTTAAGAAATAGAAAACATGGGGTGCATACATCACAGTTTAGGATATGAAGTGTGGATGTTCTTAGTTAAATAGCATCAAACTTTATGAGTTGCCAGTAAAGAGAATCACCTCCAGATAGAAGAGGACAGATAGTAAACTATTTACAATATATATATTTAAGGTATAGATGTTAAATTATGTTATATTCAGAGTGAGGCTACTGTTTTAGGTAGTCAGTATGGAGTAGATTAACTTGTAGTAAGCACATTAGCAGGCTAGGTGGGTTGAATGCAACTGTATTTCCAATTTTGGGTGAGGTGGGAATGGAGCTGAGTTTTAAAGTGTTCAGAGTTTTCTGAAATTCTTAGAGTGGGAGGGAGAGAATTCCATTTTTTTGCTAGGGAAAACGATAGGAGAAGATGACCAGCGGGATGGTTTGGTTTGTATACAGAAAGTAAATTTTGGAGGGCAGATCTTAAGAGTTCTGTGAGGGGCGTATGATGGTAAGATGTTAGTTAGAGCTGGGCATCTAGTGGGTTTAACAATTAGTTTGTGAGATTTAGTGAGTTGGAGATAGTTAAGGTAGCTGGGAAGTTCTAGCCAATTTAGCTGGTGGAGAGATGTACAGTGGTAGGAGGAGTATTTAGATTTAGTGGCAAATTTTGAGATTCTGTTGTAACAGATTTCCAGTTTGGAAGAGATAGAGGAGGATAGGTTGGTTAGTAGGGGAGCACCGTACAATAGTGATGATAGTAAGTACGTAAAGGCGAGTGTTTTTCTTGTAGAAGGAGAGAGAAAATGGGAGTTTCTGTACAGCATGCAAAGTTTCTGATGTGTTTTCTTAATATTTACCTGACTATGAGTGTCGAATTTTATGTGT
The DNA here is from genome assembly GCF_019279795.1 of Protopterus annectens. NCBI lineage: Eukaryota > Metazoa > Chordata > Ceratodontiformes > Protopteridae > Protopterus > Protopterus annectens. The sequence continues at coordinate 1,347,567,750 of NC_056726.1, read as the reverse complement.
TCATCAATAGTAGCCCCAAGTTTAGCAGAGGGAACAACTTCTATGGAGGAGTTGGCATGGCTGGTAATTTTGAAAGAGTTTTTGTCGAGAGTGAGGGATTTAGAGGGAGAGAAAAGTAGAATTTTAGATTTGTTGGCATTTAGAGAGAGGTGGTTTTGAAGCATCTAGTTCTCAGTAGTTGAGAAGGCACTTTGAGTTTTTGTTTGGAGCTCTGGGAGGTTAGAAGCAGAGCAGACTAGAGTTGAGTCGTCTGCGTATTGTGCTATCTTAGTGTTTGGAATGGCTGCATAGAAATCATTAATGAATATATTAAAGAGCATTGGACCAAGTATGGATCCTTGGGGTACCCCGGTTGGGGTGAGAAGGAAGACTGAAGTGGCAGTTTTCCATTTCACTGCCTGAGATCTGTCAGAAAGATAGCTACTGAACCAGGTTAGGGTATTCTGAGAGAGATTAAGGTTAGAAAGTTGTTTCAGGAGGTAGGACTGGGAGAAAGTGTCAAATGTGTTGGAGAGATCAAGAAGGACTGTGGATACAATTTCTCCAGAGTCACGGGCGTGGTTTACTATGTCTAGGTAAGAGAGAAGAGCAGTTATTGTACTGTGGCCAGGACGGAAGCCATGTTGTGTGGGGGTGAACAGTTGATTATTGGTAAGGAAAGGCATGAGCTGGAGGTGGATGCATTTTTCAAGAATTTTTGAAATTGGGGAGAGAATGGCTATAGGTTGGAAGTTTGAGATGTTATTATTTTTACCACCTTTGTGGAGGGGTAGGATAAAGGCAGAACGCCACAGTTTGGGGACATAAAATTCCTGTATGGATCTATTAATGAGAATGCTAATAGGGATCGCAATACCATCAGCTGCTAGTTTTAGGAATAGTGAGGGGATATTGTCAGGGGCATTGGAGCATGGCTTAAGTTTGGAGAGAAGATTTTTTATACATGAGGTGGAGATGGGTTTGAGTTGAAATGTAGGAGGATTGCTGGGGATAGAAGGTTTGGTAGAGGTTAGGGAAGAGGGTTTGAGGGGAGGGGTCGTGATTTGGGAAGGTCTTGGTGAGTTCTGCTATAGAGTTGATAAAGAAGGAATTGAATAGAGTGGCTATTTCTGGGTCAGTTTTGCTGGTGTCAGGACAAGGATTATGTTTGGTACCTGGGTTCTGAAGAGAGTTGATGGAATTCCAGAATTGTTTACGGTTTTTGGAAAGATTAGCCTGGAGTTTAGTATAATAGGATTTTTTTATCTTTTATAATATGTTTTTTGGCTAGGTTGCTGAGTTGTTTATATTTCAGAAGGGTGTCAGGGTGTTTATTGTGGTAGTAAAGTTTCCAGGTCTTGTCTCTTTGTTGCATAAGTGTTTTAGTATCTTTAGTTAGCCATGGGGCAGAGTTGGGTTTTATATGTTTTGTTCTTGGTGGGGCTTGGGAGTTCAGGGTGTTTGAGAAGGTTGAGTTAAAGAAGTCTATGGTGATGTCAAGAGGAAGATTCTTTAGGCTGTCCCATTTTCCTTGTTTGAGGGAGTTGGAAAAAGTTGTAGGGTTAAAGTTTGAGAGGTTTCGAGTCTGGATGTATTGGTGTAGGTGAGGAGTGGAGGGGGTTGCTCTATGGATGAAGACTGTCAAGTGGTCACTCACGGAGTCTGGTAGGATGCCTGTGTGCGAGAACTTATTTGGGTGGGAGACTAGCATCCAGTCAAGAATGGAGCCCGGGGGATTGTTTTTATTGGGTCTAGTAATGTCATTTGTAAGTTGTGAGAAGTTAAATAGATTGATAAATATGGAGGGATTGTTGGAATTAATTTTGTTCCAGTCAATGTTCACATCCCCTAGTATGTATGTCTCAAGTGTAATATTGATTGTGGCCCATAGAAGTATATCTTCAAGTGTATTGCTGTTGTTTTCAGGGGGGATGTATAGGGCCATAATACAAATGTTTTTATGGTCATTCATTTTGAGTATTCCTATGACTAGTTCAGCGTTATTGAACTGAGGAATGGGATTTGGCTAGGGAGTGATGGAGAGAAGACTACAGTAAATTAAGGCTACTCCTCCTCCTTTCTTATTTTGGCAGTCATGTCTGAGTGTTTGAAACCTGGGGGGGGGGGGGGGATTTCAGAGTCAGGAATGTGGGGTTTTAGCCATGTCTCAGAAACTGCTACTATGTCTGGTAATGTATGGTTTAGCCTAGCCTGGAAGTGGGATATTTTATTTTTTAAACTCTGGGTGTTAATGGTAAGTAGTTTAAGATATTTATGGTTGGTAGTATGGGTTGTGTTTGGGGGAGTGAGGTTGGTGCTAGTCTTTGGTCCTGGGTTGGGGTGTATGTCTCCTGATAAGTAGAGGCCGGCAAAGGAAAATGTGAGCAGGTGCTTGGGTTTGCTCCTTGAGTTTTGTGGGGAAAGCAGTATTGCTTTAGTTGTGTTGTGTTTCAGTGAGGAGGATGTAATCTTTGGTTTGTAGTAGTGGTGTAAGCTTGGTTGAATAAGAGAGGAGGATATGGTGTGAAAGTGGGATGTAATAGGGTGTGGATGGGAGTTGGTAGTAGACATGGGGGGTAGGAAGGAGGGAGGGTGTGGAAGAGGAATAAGAGGTCGCATGGAATAGTGGGATTAGAAGAAGTAAGCTGATAGAGTGGCTGAAAAGGTTAGTGAAAGTGGAGAGGGCATGGTTAATTGGGGAGATGTAGGTATGAGTAGGTAGTAGGGCGTCAGGGGGTATGTGAGAGAGTAAGAAGGAGGGGTACAGATATGTGTATAGGATGTTATGAGTCAGGCTGGGGAGGGGTTAGTTAATTAGTGGAGGATGGGTGGGGGAGTGACGATGAGGAGAAGAGAGTGGATTGGATGAGAGAGAACCCCCTTGAGATTGTGATTGGACTAAAGGTAGGAGCAGTGGGGATGGGGGGAATTGGGGGCAGGGTAAGGTAGCGGAGTGAGCCTGCAGGGCGAACGGAGCGGATAGAGCAAAAAAGACTGAGCCATCAGCAGAAAACAATCAGTGAACCAGAGAGCAGTGCTCAAGGTAAGGGGGCACAGTGGATGGGCAGTGGGTCACAATGTATCTAAGGTAGAGAGAAGCTGATAAATACACAGGGATTTGGAGCTTAACAGGATAGTGGAGGTTGTTAGGTAAAAAAGCTGTACTTACTAGGAGAGAGGAGAAATTGGTAGTGAGTAAAAGCTGCCACCTAGTGGTCAAACAGCGTAGTTCTGAGGTGAAGGCACAAGCACTGGGGCCTAGAGAGCTTGGTGGGAGATGTTAGGCTGCTAGCAGGCGCACGCTGAGTCAAATAACAACCATAAAGGATTAAAATGATTTACATAAATAGGGTACTTACAAGCTAGTTGTAGTTCTTGAGGGGCGGCAGAATAGTTGCAGGAGGCACTACTGGGTCCCCTTGGTAGTTCTTTCAATATTCCTAGGTGGATCTTTCAGGGTAGGATGCCAGGTACTATGTAGAACAGAGTGAGATGCCTGGGGTGGTTGAGACGTAGCTATTGAGGGAAGCTAGTTGTAGTTCTTGAGGGGCAGCAGAATAGTTGCAGGAGGCACTACTGGGTCCCCTTGGTAGTTCTTTCAAGATTCTTAGGTGGATCTTTCAGGGTAGGATGCCAGGGAACTATGTAGAACAGAGTGAGATGCCTGGGGTGGTTGAGACATAGCTATTTGGAGCTGCGAGCGGACACCAGCAGCCTACAGCAGGGACATGACTGGAATCAGAACATGCTGGAAGGACAGGTTCATAACCCATAAACTGCCCATGCTATGGAATAGACTTCCCATACATGTCAAATGGAGCACCTCACTGTCCCTCTTCAAGAGAAATCTTGATGAGTGGATGGGAAATAGAAAATTCACCCTGGGGATCACTCCAAAGGCTTTACTCAACAGAGGCACTGGGAACAAAGGTTGGGTGGCATGATGCCAGGGTAATCCTATGAGCTATGCTTGTAAAGGCCCCAGGGCCATTAGCCTAGTACACACCTATGAAGCTATGAAAAAAATCATATCTGTGTAAGGGGAAAGGTTTTTTCTAGTTGGTGTTAAAGTAAGAACCAGGACCCTTTTAAGGTCAAGATTCCTTTCATTCTGCAATATTTTTTGTGAGTTATTACCCTCTGGCCTTTCTTAGGTAGCTATTAAGATTCACCTCTCAGCCATCTCTGCCTGTCTGCCCACGAGTCAACCAGTTTCTGAAAGGGGTCTGCATATCTGTCCACCTAGAAAACAGGAGGTTTCGTCTTGGAATCTCAGTCTTGTTTTACAGAAACGTACACATTTTCCTTTTTATCTAGCTCAGGCTAAACTGATATTCTTAACTTGGAAAACAGTCTTATTCATTGCTTTGACATCTGCAAGAAGAGTATCTGGGATGCTGGCTCTTACGGTGAGTCAACCTTATCTCATTTCTCATGAGGATAAGGTATCTCTGAAAAAAAAAATGCTTCATTTGTGCCTAACATGATTTCAGGGTTTGTTTTGAGTGAAGCTATTAATTTCCCTGTCTCCTTTCCATATCCATAAAATAAGGGAGAAATGCTTTTACATTCTCTGGAGGTCCACGTGCAATTCAGATATTATATTGACAGACCTAAAACCTTCAAGAATTTTGATTAACTATTTATTTCTTATGAAGGTAAGAAAAAGTACAATCAGTGTCAAATTGATCAATTTTTAAATGGTTGTTTTTTGAATAACCATAACAAGCCACTTCCAGACAGGATTAGAGTCCATTCTAAGAGGGCTTTGGCTTTTTCTGTCACTTTTTGGACAGGGATAAACTCTAGAAGTGTTCTAGAGGCAGAAACTTAGTCTTATGTGTTTACATTTTCAAACAATTACAAATTAGATTTTCTATGTCGAGTAGGTTTCGTTACAACTATTTCCGAGGGGCTCCAGGACTCTGATCTTTCTTCCTCTACCCTTTCTTTTTAAGCTCTGGTAATCTACCCAAATAATTTAGGCTACTGCAGCAGTGATCTACTGATGATCATAGTACAGCTGTGTTAGTTAACATAACAGTAGATGTTTGATAGATCGCTGTTGCAGTAGGGACATCCTCCCTTTAGACCCATTTTTTGTTCATTTTGTTTCAAGAGTGTGGATATGTTTATTTATTTATTTTTTTGAGCACATGCCTAAAACTCAGGCTTCTAGTCTCCTTTACGCTGATTCAAGAAAACTCTGCAAGTTTGATGTCCCTAACATTGACCTTATACTGCTCTCCTTAAGCTGTTAAGATGTTAGAGTGCATGGAAGGTGCCCTAAAGCTTTGGATGCTGGCTGGTTGTCATATCCTTAGCAGGATGTAAGCCATATAGCTTAGGCTACAGCAACATTGATTTATTAGAACATGTACTGCCATAGTAACTTTACTTAAACAAGTGTATTTTACTCAAGACATTCTTTTGCCTTAAAGTGTAGTGAGGTACAGCCAACCCCTTACAGCTAGCCCACACCAGTGACTGTAACACCTGCAGTAAATTGAATATCCTCCTGCAGTGAATCTTTAACTACAAGCTAGAAATCTTAGCTATATCTAAAATGTGGTTTCACTCACTTACAAACAAATTAAAAATTAAATCATCCCACCAGGAAATAATGTATTTAGGTTTGACCAAGCTCACAAAGGTGCAGGAGGGCTTGTCAAAATGTATTTTGATACATTGTTATGCAGTCCATTCCGTTGTCAATGCCAAGCCTCCTTATAGAGAGATACACTTGTTCTATAAATGCTAACACAAGAAGACCCTGACAATGAACTGTTTCATCCTGATTGTCTTAGGGGACTTAAGTGTTGACAATAAATTTGTTATTAGTAAGTAAGGATGCCAGAGAATCCAAACAAAATGGCTACTTAGGCTCATAGCTCTGGAAAAAGGGTCAAGTAAAAAGTAATTAATCAACCAGTTCCTGGAAAAAATAAAAATATCAGGGTGAAGGACAAGGAGAAAAGGGAGTAGCAGCTAGTAGAATTTAAAGTAACTGCAGAGGATGAACAGCTTTGTAAATAGTTCCAAAAACTGATGGCAGTCGCTGATTATGTAGGCCTAACAAGGGAAATAATAGGTAATCAACAAAGAGAGTTAAGTAAGCTGAAAGGTATAATCCAAAAAGCTACAATGGCAAACATAAAAATCGGATGATCTAGAAAACAGATCATGAAAAAAAAACAAAACAAAATGATAGTAACAGTATCAGAGCAAGTTATGGATAAGGAACTGGAAAGAATGCTGCTGCTTGCAGGAAACATTTCACTTACTCAGGTTACCAGAACCAATAATATAAATAATCCACAGATTGGGAGGAATGGGAGGTGCAAGAAGAGGACAACCAAGACACATACCTGCACAGCTGTAAACTTCAACACATATCAGCAGGCCTGCAAAGCTGTAAACTTCAGTTCATATTAGCATACCTGCACAACTATAAACCTCAACTCATATTAGCAGATGTGCACAGCTGTAAAATTAAACACATATCAGCAGGCCTGCAAAGCTGTAAACTTCAGTTCATATTAGCATACCTGCACAAGTGTAAACCTCAACTCATATTAGCAGGTCTGCACAGCTGTAAACTTAAACACATATCAGCAGGCCTGCAAAGCTGTAAACTTCAGTTGATATTAGCATACCTGCACAACTGTAAACCTCAACTCAAGTTTGCAGGTTTGCACAGCTGTAAACTTAAACACATTTCAGCAGGCCTGCAAAGCTGTGAACTTTAGTTCATTTTAGCATACCTGCACAACTGTAAATCTCAGCTCAAGTTTGCAGGTCTGCACAGCTGTAAACTTAAACACATATCAGCAGGCCTGCAAAGCTGTAAACTTCAGTTCATATTAGCATACCTGCACAAGTGTAAACCACAACTCATATTAGCAGGTCTGCACAGCTGTAAACTTAAACACATATCAGCAGGCCTGCAAAGCTGTAAACTTCAGTTCATATTAGAATACCTGCACAAGTGTAAACCTCAACTCATATTAGCAGGTCTGCACAGCTGTAAACTTAAACACATATCAGCAGACCTGCAAAGCTGTAAACTTCAGTTCATATTAGCATACCTGCACAACTGTAAACCTCAACTCAAGTTTGCAGGTCTGCATAGCTGTAAACTTAAAATATACATTAACATGTCTGCACAGCTGTAAACTTAGAAACACATACTAGCATGTCTGCACAGGTATAAACTTAAACAAGTATTAGCATGTCTGCACAGCGTAAATTTCAACGCATATCAGCAGGCCTGCACAACTGTAAACTTCAATTCATATCAACAGGCATGCACAGTTATAAACTTAAATTCATATTAGCATGTCTGCACAACTGTAAAGTTCAACACATATCAACATGTCTGCACAGCTATAAACTTCAATTCATATTAGCAGGTCTATATAGCTGTAAAGTTAAACACATATTAGCATGTCTGCACAGCTGTAAATTTAAACACATAACAGCAGACATGCACAGCTGTAAAGTTAAAAACATATTGACATGTCTGCACAGCTGTAAATTTAAATAGGTCCCTATCAGATTATCAAAGTTTCAAAACTTCAAAAGTGATATGATTGGGACCATGTGATCAAGTTTTGAAACTTCAAATGTTTTAAATGGAGATTGCATACAGCGTGGAATGGGAAATTTCCCCTTTTCTGAAATGTAATGCAAACTCAGAGCTGATGTATCTAATTAGCAGGGGGTGTGCAAAAATAATGAAACTAGATTTGTTTTTTTTTTTACTGCTCGAAATTCCAAAATGTTAGTCATATGGTCTTGGCCATATGAATGTCAAAGTTTCAGAACTTTGATAATCTGACATAGATCCATTTAAACACATATTGGCATCCCTGAACAGCTGTAAACTTAAATTCATTTTAGCATGGCTGCACAACTGTAAACCTAAATTCATAACAGCATGTCTGCACAGCTGTAAACTTAAACATGTGCTAGCAGGCCTGCACAGCTGTAAGCTTAAATTCATATTAACATTCTAACTTAAACACATATTAGCATGCCTGCACAGCTGTAAACTTATAGAATAAAATATTATACAAACCAGAACACTTAACTTGATAGACTTCATAGTCTTACATGTTTGTAAAACTGGTGGAGGATTCTTCCAATTCACTGCATAAAATAACAAAAGGGATGGATGACTTGTTGGGGCCACTGAAAGCCCATGAAATTCCTGTGTGGATTAATTACATTGCCATATTAACTGTAGTTTGGAAAGGAAACAGACACAAGTTACATACAGATGGAGAATCCTGAGCATTTGTTACAGAGATGTGTGCAATGAAAGCTGAAGCAACAGAGACAAATAAATTAATTGAAATATTCCATGAGGAATGAGCCAGCTGAAGGTTAGGGAAGAGGTAGGATTATTAGGGTCATGGACAATATCTGACTGAGATGAAGCTGTGGGAAAAAGAACTAAATGGAAGCAAACAAAGGTGCAAAAAGTGATGTCAGCAAGATACATGGGACATCAAGAGCATTGCCATAACAGGCTACAGAAATGGAGAAAGATACAATAAGACAAACAATAAGTTAATTAAATCAGCAGAAGCAGGGATAGAGATACAAGATGCAGAAGGAGAACACACCATCAAAGAGAAGACACTACAAGTGAAGCATCAGGGGATTCACATGCCCAGTGCTGGATGCTGTAGTACCCGAACAGGATGGACTGGTCAAAGAACAAGGGAAGAACAGCAGAATGGAGCAGTGCCAGGAAAACTGGACTAGAGGAGGAAGCCAAGAGTGGGGAACCATCCTGAACTGGATAACCTAGTCATATAGGGAGAAATGAGAGAAGAAGTAAGACACAAAGAAAGAGGAAATGAGCAGTTATAAAAAAGTGGTTTGGCTTTTCCTGGTTAGGGGTCGCCACAGCGGAACTCCTGTCCACTAATGATTGGCAGTAGATTTGTACGGTGCCGAGTTGCCAGCCTGATGCCCAACCTTCAAAGAAGGCACACCCATTCACAGTCGTACCTACCTGCATATCTTTAACATCATTCGACCACGGGGAGGACATGCAGACTCCACACAGAAGGAACTCCAGCCGAGAATTGAACAGGAGAACCTCATGTCAAAAGAACTGGGAGACTGAAGTTACAGAAGTGACAGGACACAAGTGGGTAAATGAACCTGAAAAGGACTAATGGGCTCTAATCAAAGGGAAGAAATATTTGTATAATGCACTGTGAGCTCCAGCACCTTTTGATCACGGGTAGCTTAGCGTTTGAATTGTACACATATTATTTCTTGTTTTTTAAAGAAAGAAAACTGTAAATGTGAATATTTACCAACTAAGTTTCTTGTTGGAAGGAGCAACAGGCACCTTAACTTCACATTTAGATGTATCTATAGTATTTTCACTATAATTTCTTGGTGTAGCACTAAAGTAAAAGGAAGAACTATTGCCTGAAAGTGTACCAATTGTTGTTGTCCTCAGTATCCTGGATTTCTGTTTTCCTGCTTTGTGAATTATTGCCTTGTGTATGTCTACACTGTTCTGTTGTTAACTACTGTTGTTCTGCATTACTTTATGCATAGGTGTAAACATTGCTGTGTTCTTAGCTAGCTATGTGTGTAAGACACTCATACAATGGAAATTAATGATAGGTATACTGTCTCTGCCTACCTGTATTAATTTTTTTCTCTCTACCCATGGTATTTTTGTCTCTCACTCTTTTCCTGAATTACTTGCTCATAACTAATCTCTCTACTCTCTGTTTTATAGCCCTAGTGGATTTTTCCCTGCAGTTTTCTCTTGGCCACAGTACAGGCAGCACAGGTTTGAGGACCTTAACAGATACCCTGCAACTCTAACTATCTGTCTGGAAGCCACCATTTTAAGCTTAAAATAATACCACTGAAGTATGTGTCCCAGTAAATAACTACTACATAAGCTAATCTTTTAATTAATGCTAGACTTTATAAGCACAACAAGAATTTACAGTGTTTTTTTGCTAATCACCACGAAAAGCAGATGCCAGCAGCTCCTATCCTTTCTCTTTGGTTACCCACTATCCTTATACTGTTTCTGTGCATATTCTCCTGTTCTGCACTTTACCCTTCCCTGAATTCATTTCTAGCCTCACTCATAATTGCCTTTACTAGTGCACCTGCCCTATTTTACTGTCTTCAGACTCTTACATATTAATGTTCTTTTATGTTTTGCCCTGTTTTAGCTGCTAGTAATACCTCTCTTTCCCCCTGCAAAGCCCCTCTCTTTGTAGCTTATTTTTAACCATACAGCACTGGGTTTCCTTCAAGTAAATTTACTTGTGTAGCTTGAGGCCAGTGTCCTTTTGTAAGCTTACTTCTGCTCATATTTTATTTCTTTTTATTTTATTTCTGGTGAGTATACCTTTAGAAACGTTATATCCTTGTCTCTCAAGCTAGTTTTTCACTATCTGTTCTGATTGTTTCTATGACTTCATCTTGACCAGGGTGCTAGCCCCGCTACGCTCGGGCTCACTTTGCTCCCCTACCCTACACCCATTCCCACCCACCCCATTACAATTACCTTTATACCTAACTATCCCTCCCCTTCCTGTCCCACTGGCCACTACAGTCCCACGTCCTGCCTATTGCCACAACCACCTTACTATTCTGTCAATCTTGTCAACAGCACTTCATCTATACCACTGTCTCTCTACCTACTCTATCTGACCATATTTTATTCCAGCATACATTATTTTCTAATATCTTCTACACTACTCCTTATTCTCTCTATCTCCACCTCTTACCACTCCAATCTCTCTGACCCACTCCTATGTTCATCAACTTCTCACTCATACAACATATATCCAACTACTTCATCTTTTACTATCCCCCTTAATCTCTTTACTACCTCTATCTCAAGTCTATATAAACTATCCATAATACAGGTTTTTAAACCTTCCCACAAAGCTAAGTCAAAACTATACAAACTCCATCTAGCGTCTACTACACACTCTCTCCTCACTAAAAACCTATTTTGTTCTGGAGATATCCATCCCAACCCTGGCCCCTCTTCTCTCCCCAAAACTACCTGTACACTGCCCCATCTTACTCCTGTAACAGTCACCAACCTCAGTCACAACAATCATCTTCATTCAAATACTTAACTATTTACTCATTGAATATTCAGAGTCTAGCAAATAAAGTCACTGAGCTGCACTCACGGATAGCTCTCAATACCCCTCACATCCTCTCCCTAGCTGAAACCTGGCTCAAGCCACACATCTCAAATAGTGAAATACTCCCACCAGGTTATAATATCTTCCGATCTGATAGACCTGTAAAAAAAGGTGGTGGCGTGGCCATCCTCTACTCAAACATTTTAACCTCTCATCATACCCTTCCCCAATTCTTGACTTCCTCCCAGCTGAAATCATCATCCTTAACTGCCATCTGAATCCCCACAAAAAACTTGCAATTGCCTCTATCTACCTTCCTCCTGGTAGCAATCTGCCCATTCTTGAAAACATTCTATCCTGGTTTTCTAACAACATACCATATGAGACACTTATCCTTGGTGATGTCAACACTGATTGGTCCAAACTCACAACTGACTCACCCCATCTCAGTATCCACCTACACGGCTTCCACCAACTTATAACATCTCCCACTCGCTTCCATAAAAATTCCTCTTCCATCTCCATCATAGACTGGATCCTTACCAATTCCCCCCACCAATACCACAATCCCACCACCTTACCTGACTCCCTCAGTGATCATCTCCCTACCACCATCTTAAGACACTACTCCCATATTCCTAAACCCCACCTTATCAAAGACTGTCAAAAACTATCGACTTTCAATTCATCCCAATTTAACTCTATTCTCCACAACATAGATTGGTCCATTCTAAAACACCTCCCCCTAAATGATGCTGTAAGCACTTTCAATAGCATCTTCATGAATACTCTAAACTCCTTAGCTCCATCTAGGAAGATCAGAGTAAAATCAAACCATGCTCCCTGGCTCTCCAAAGAGAATAGGTCCCTTATGAAAGAAAGAGATCATGCTTTGAAAATCTGGACTAAAACTAAACAACCACCTTTTCTTCACAAATACAGGCAAATGAGGAACCTTGCAAAAAACATACAACTAATGACAAAAAGTTGTACTATAGCTCTGCTCAGCTTAACAAAAAATCCAATCCTCAAACATTTTGGTCAACTCTCAACAACATCCTCTATCCTGGAAAGCCCTCTAATCCCTCCCCATACCCTAACTCTTCCTCTCAGGAAACAGCTACCATCCTGAATAAACACTTTATCTCTTCCATCCAAAATCTGGTAACCTCTAAGCCAAACTCTACTTCGACACCCAACTCTCCAAGTCCCACTAACACAACTTTGTTTTCTTTTGAGCCAGTTCCCATTACTTACATCAAATCTCTACTACTCAAGCTAAAACCTTGCTCTCCTTCCACTGACTATCTCCTACATTCCTCAAAGTTGCTGCTGACTCAATTGCCTATCCTCTATCTATACTAATTATTTGTTCTATTCTGGAATCAACTGTCCCCACCCTTTGGAAATATTTCTTCACTATCCCTCTTCATAAAGGTGGAAACTCCACTTACCCCTCAAACTACCGACCCATTGCCATTCTGTCCCCCTTCTCCAAGATATTAGAAAAAATGTATTCACTCACAGCTTCTCAATCACCTCCTCACACACCACTTACTTACCCCTACCCAACATGGATTTCGTCCTCACCACAGCACCACCACTGCCCTTCTCTCCTTCACTTATATCATTGCAGAGGCCCTAGACAACAATAAACTAATTTCCTGTCTATTCCTAGATCTCTCCAAAGTCTTCGATACTGTCTCTCATCCTCTACTACTATCCAAACTCGCAAATCTCCACCTATCCACCTCCGCACTTGCCTGGTTTAATAGTTACCTATCTGGCAGGGAACAATCTGTCAAATGGCTCTCATCCTTCTCACCTTTCCTTCCCATCTCCACTGGTGTTCCCCAAGGCTCCATCTTGGGACCCCTTTTGTTTAACATCTTCACCAATGATCTTTACACCTCATGCAAAGAATCCTCCCTTATTCAGTATGCCGACGACTCCACACTTATATCCATCTCAAATAACATTCCTGAACTACACTCCCTGACCCAACAGGCCCTACAATCCACTGAACAATGGCTCTCTCACAACTTATTGATCCTAAATCCCAAAAAGACCAAACTCCTACCTTTCCTTCCCCATTCTCTTTCTCATCACAAAACCTCCTTTTTTATTACATCTTCTAACAATACAAATATCCAACCTGACACCCACACAAAACTCCTAGGGGTCATTATCGATGACAAACTCAAGTTCAATCTACACATACTCCAATGTATAAAAAAAAAAAAAACAAACCAGAAACTAGGTCTGCTATATCGGAACAAAAAATTCCTAACCCCTGAATCTAGACTTACCCTGGGCCAGGCACTCCTCCTCCCCTCCCTCTTATACACTGCCCCAGTTCTTACCAATATCCAGGCCTCCACTCTAAACAAACTGCAACAGACTTACCATAAAATAGCCAGATTCATTACTAACTCCCCATACAACTCACACCACTGCATTTCTTTAAACTCTGTTCAATGTCTTGAACTTCCCCAGTTTCTGCTATCTTATCAATTTCATATGCTACACTCTATTCTTTATAAACCCTCCTTCTGTCCATCTCTATTTTCCTTAGTCTCCATCTACATCCCATCCTGGACCCTCCATACTTCTAACCAGCAATTACTTGATATCTACCACCCAAAAAGGTCAGTAGGAAAATTACTCTACAAACACTCCCTTGCCCATGCTTGGAACAAACTTCTCCTTGACTTACGTTCAATCTCCCACACCTCACACTTTAAAAATGAACTAAAAGCTTATTTTCTCAATTCCAGAACCTGCCCTTGCCATGACACTACCTAGTCTTCCTTCCCTTTATGTACCCTCAAAAGGACCATACTTAGTACCTCATTACACTTCTCTCTCCAATGTGTCTACTATGCATTTGCACAATTTTATACAAACAAAAAATGTTAATTGTTGACCTATTGAACTATATCAATGTAAAATTGTTACTTAGCTTCTTTTTAATGTAACTTTAACTTTATGCATGTATCCCAGCATGTGTGAATAATTTTGCTATGACTGCTATTATATCAATATTGTTTAAAATTGTACTTGTTTTAAAATGTATTACTGGAGCTTTTCTCCTCGGGTCTCCATTGAAAATGGGCCACAAGCCCAGTTGGGCAAACCCGGTTAACAAATGTCAATAAATAAATAAATAAATAATGTGTGTGTGTGTGTGTGTGTGTGTGTGTGTGTGTGTGTGTGTGTGTGTGTGTGTGTGTGTGTGTGTGTGCGCATGCATGCATGCATGTGTGTGCGTGCATGTGTGTGTGTGTGTGTGTGTACATGTCTATGTCAGCAGCTTGAGTTTTCAGAAACTTTAAATTATTTTATTATATTGTCAAGATGACATGATTGAGTTTCCAAAAAGTCAAACTTATGAACATCAGGTGTTTCAGCTAATTGGCGATTCCGTATGCCGATGACTTGTTTCATCATTTTACTGGACAATTTCACGCCAATAAAGCCAAACCCACTAGCTGTGGATATGCATAGTTCAGCCTTGTTATGACCTCATCAGCACAGCACAAGCAGAGTGTTTGACTAAGCATTAGAAACACAGGGCTGTTATACCCAATTGATGTCCATTATCATTAGGGTCACTGCAAAAATATCCCAAACAACAAACTAAAACAATGAGGGAGAAGGAACAAGGCTGAAATATGCATATCCACAGCTAGTGGGGTTTGGCTTTATTTGCCTGAAATTGTCCATTAAAATGATGAAACAAGTCATGGGCATTCGGAATCACCAATTAGCTGAAACACCTGATGTTCATAAAGATCATTTGCATATATCCCATGTGCCTTTGATACAAGAGGTTTTGGAGGTCACTCAGTGGAAGTTCTAGCTTTGCTGGAGTTTTCATTTTGTTATTACTAATTGGTTTTTCAGAGACCTTCTCACTCATTGTTTTAGTTTGTTATTTGAGATGTTTTTGCAGTGACCCTAATGATAATGGACATCAGCTGCGTATAACAGCCATGTGTTTCTAATGCTTAGTCAAACACTCTGCTTGTGCTTTGCTGATGAGGTCATAATAAGGCCGAAATATGCATATCCACAGCTAGTGGGGTTTGGCTTTATTGGCCTGAAATTGTCCATTAAAACGATGAAACAAGTAATGGGCATTCAGAATCACCAATTAGCTGAAACACCTGATGTTCATAAGGATCATTTGCATATATCCCATGTTCCTCTGATACAAGAGGTTTGGCAGGTCACTCAGTGAAAGTTTTAGTTTTGCTGGAGTTTTCGTTTTGTTATTACTGATTGCTTTTTCAGTGACCTTCTCACTCATTGTTTTAAAAACTCAAACTTCAAAAAACATTTTTTTTTATATTTTTGCAGGGCGGCTGTGCTAACCCCCCCCCCCCCCCCGCATATTATATAGAGTAAACTCCCTGATCCTCATTGTTCTGTGATCTCCATTTGAAAGCTTTGAGTTTTCATAAACTTAATCATATTGTCTCGAATGTATAAATTTCAAGCTTCTGAAAACTCAAGCTTCAAACTTCAGCTTTAGCTACAAACAAATGCAATCTGAGGGTCATGTTGCTCAACACTAGAAGTCTAAATCTCAAAATGCACTTGCTCAAGGCACTCCTTAAAATACTTCATTGACCACTGGGGTGAATTTTCTATTTCCCATCCACTCATCAAGATTTCTCTTGAAGAGGGCGAGTGAGGTGCTATGCTTGACATGTATGGGAAGTCTATTCCATAGCAGGGGAGTCTGTGGGTTATGAACCTGCCCCTCCAGCATGTTTTGTTGATTGTGGTAACGAGGTTGAGGTCTCTGGATTGTGTGGTGAGGAGGGATTGGAATTTCTTCAAATGTAGCACTTCCAACAGAGTTGAACCAGACATGGCTTTGTAAGTCAAGCAGAGATCGCCTCCAAGTAGGTGATATGAGACAGAGAATAGTTGGAGTTTTTTGAGTCTGTCCATGTAGGACAAGTGTTTAAGGCCTAGGATCCTCTTTGTGAGGTCCTTTTGTTGCCTCTCCAGTTGTTGCAGGTGTCTAGTGAGGTACATGCCAAATGGGGCATTGTACTCAATGACTGGCCTAATGAGTGAAGAGTAGAGGGAAACAATGACCTCTTTCTTCTGGGAGCAAAACCCTTAGTAATGAGGTGTGCCACATAGAAGGACTTTCTGACCACAGTGGCAATATGGTGGTCAAAAGCAAGGTTGCTGTCAACCTGTGTTCCCAGATCTCTTATAACACCTTCAGTGTTCAGTGGATGACCATTGATGTGGTAATTCAAGGGAACCATTTTTTTTCCCCAGGGGGATGACGACACATTCTTTGGCATTGAGCTTAAGGCCATTGTTCTGATACCAGTCGTTGGTCTCAGTGAGCCTTTTCTGTAGTATGTCAACATCACTTGGGGAGTTAATAATAGCTTCCAACTTGCAATCATCTTAGAACTTTGTCAGCCACAATCCATTTGTGATGACCTGGACTTCAGAGAAGTAGATACCAAACATTAGAGGACCCAGGACAGTACCCTGTGGGACTCCACTCATGACTGGTCTGCAGTCTGACTTGGAGTCAGCTACTTTCACACTGTGGGTTCTATCTGTGAGCCAGTTTGCAACTCACCTAGTGATATAGGGGCTGATGCCTAGTTTTTGTGAGTTTTTCTATGATTCCTGAGTGGGGAATGGTATCAAAGGCCTTGGCCAGATCCAGGTAGGCTGTATGAACCAACTTGCCTTCATCCACAGCTGTGATGACTGACTCAAAGAAGTTGACCAAGTTTAGGAGGCATGATCTACTCTTCACAAAACCAAACTGTGTAGGATCCAGAGCTTGGAGATTCCCTATATCCTTGTTTATTAGGTCCATAATGATGTGTTCCATAGCTTTGCATATCAGACTCATCAGGCTAATGGTGCAATAGTTCCCAGAGTCTGTAGTCTCTCCTCCTTTGTGGAGAGGGATGACTGTATCAGTGCACCATTTGGTAGGGACAAAGCCTGAGGTGAGGCTGTGATTGAACAGGGCACACAGGTGAGGTGCCAGTTCACTCTGTAGTCCATTTAGAACACAGCATGGGTTATTGTCAGACCCCATAGAAGCTGTATTCTTGGCCTTGGACAATGCTGTTTTAACCTGTGCAGCAGTAATACTGGGTGCCTGTCAATCTGCTGGTGTTGTGATTGGTCCTTTGTGGGGGAGAGGGGTAAAGTTGGCACCGAATCTGTCAGCCAGTATATTGGCTATATCTGTTGGCTCGGTATAGGAGGTACCATTGTGCAGTAGCTCAGAGTGAATCTGGGTATTGCTGTGGAGATTCTTTATATACTGTAACTATAGAAGGCTTTGTGGTTGTCTTTACTATATGCTGCAATTCTGCTTTCATAGTTAGCTTTAGATGATTTGATGAAGGATCTTAACTTTTTGTTGAGGCTGATAGGGGTGTTTTTCCAGTCTTGGGACTTTACCTTATTCTGCATCAGTTTCCTCCTTCTGTTGTAGAGTTTGTTTATGGCAGGGGATCACCAGACTGGCTTCCTTTTTTGGAGGAGAGCATCTTGGTTCTTTTGGGTATGGTGAGATCCATGCATTTGTGCACATGTTTGTACAGTGCATTGGTGTATGATTTGGCAGTCATGCAACTATTCTCCATTTGCATGGGTGCCGTGAAGTTAGCCACCTCTGTTTTTAGGAGCCCAAAGTTAGCTTTGGAGAAGTTTTTTATGGTAGTTACCTTTGGGGGGGGGGGGTGTTGGGAGGGATGTGGATTTCCAAGGTGATTAGTTTTTGGTCAGATTCTAACCAGGGAGGAGTTCACTATTGTAGTAGAGCAATGGTCGTCCATGTCAGTAATGACCAAGTCAAGGATGTTGCTACCTCTAGTGAGAGTAAGAAAGAGCTGGTCCAGGCCCTTGACATTAATGAATTTCAGGAAACGCTGGGCAAGTGTATTGGTACATGAGTAGTTTTCTCAGTTAATGGATGGGTAGTTGAAGTTGCCCATTATGAGAGTGTTAGGTTGGACCCTAATATTTTCCAGGATGCTTAGGAATGTGGAGTGTGAGTCTTGGGACATGGTTGGGGACCTATAGCAGGCTGCGACCTGAATCGGTGTCTTACCCAATGTTAGCTGTACCTAAAGTATCTCAGATGCATTATGTTGGGCTACCAGTCTAGAGGTGTGTGCATCCTTTATGAATATGGAAACACCACCGCCTTTGGAGCTTCAGTCCAAATTAGTGTGTTACATTTTATGTAGTTCTAATAATTATTTATTAATTCCAAAAATCCCAGAAGGGAGAGTAGTAGCACAGTGGAAGCTTTATTAAAACAATTATAAAACCAAAGTAAAACCAGGATATGCACTTTCGGCTTCAGCCTTCTTCAGATCCAATTCAGCTCATCCGTCATTGGATGTTAAATAGGGGGTGTAACAATCAAATTGTGTCCTGAGGTGATACCTCCTTAGAATTGGCTTTAGGGGAATTATTTCTTTCAGTCCTGGTTCCTTGTCATCTCTTAAATCAGCTAGCCACCTAGCCTCCACATATTCTGTAAATTCTTTTAAATTACCCCTCCTGGGGGTAGGATACAGTATTTGTAGGACCATAAACTTAAAAACTATGAGTATCATGCTGTAATATATGTTTACACATAGCATTGGTAAGGATTGTATTCCTAATATCTCTTAAATGTGCTTGCATCCTGATCCTGAGTTGTCAGTTGGTCTTGCCAACATAGAAGCCGTGACATTTTGTACAGATTGGTATATAAAAACATTCTTCTTCCCACAATCGGCAAATGCTTTTAAGCTGTAGTTTCTGTGAGTTATTGGATGCACCCATTCTGCAGTATGTATGGGCAAGCTGTACAGTGACCACATTTAAATATACCACGTCTCCATGTTTGATTGGTCCTCCGTTCTACACAATTGTCTCTACATACCAATTGCTTTAAATTAGGTTTGTTTTTGTAACAAAATCGTGGAATGTCCCCTACTATCCTAATGGAGTCATCAGCCATCAAAATCTTCCAATTGTTTTTCACTATGCCAGATATTTGTTTCACATCTTGGCTATATGCAAGGGTACACCTCATAACTTGTTGTTAATTGCTTCTTATATTTTCATTATTATCATCATCTTCCCTGTGAAAATAGGGTTTCCCTTTATTCTTTCTCTGTTGTATCACTGATACAATATTGTCTACCTCTTTTTCTTTATAACTCTTTTCACATAATTCATTCCTGGTGTTCAGGATATTCTTCTCATATCTAATGTCCTCTGTATTCACTCTAGAGTGAAGAAGAAATTCACTCTTGATTACCTGTAGAAATATATGTCCAGGATGCATGCTTGAGTGATGTAAGGAATTGTTTCTCCAGCAATCCTTTCTATATGTCTGAGTTTCAATGGAGCCATCTCCCCTCTTCAGAACAGCGACATCCAAAAAATTGACTTGACGTATGGAACTATTTACATTAAAGTCCAAGGATTCCATAATGGATTTTAAATAGCTGGTAAACATAATTAACTGTTCTTCATCACCATCCCATACCAGAAAAATGTAATCCACAAATCTCTTATAAAACAGGAGGTATTCTTTCCAGGTATTGGATTCACTGAACACAAAGTCCAATTCCCATTGTGCTATAACAATGTTGGAGTAGGAATTGGCACATGACGTACCCATCGCTACTCCCCATTTTTGTATGTAATATTGACCACAAAACATAAGGGTGTTGGAAGGAATACCTTCTGTTTTACAAGAGATTTGTGGATGATATTTTTCTGTTATGGGATGCTAATGAAGAACAATTAATTATGTTTACCAGCTATTTAAAATCCACTATGCAATTCATGTACTTTGATGTCAGTCGTTCCATACGTCAAGTAGATTTTTTGGATGTCCCGGTTCTGAAGAGGGGAGACGGCTCCATTGAGACTCAGACATATAGAAAGGATTGTTGGAGGAACAATTCCTTACATCGCTCAAGCATGCATCCTGGACATATATTCCACACGTGATCGAGAATTAATTTCTTTGTGACTCTCAGTTGAATACAGAGGACATTAGATATGAGAAGGATATCCTGAACACCAGGAATAAATTATGAGAAAGGGGATTATAAAGAAAAAGAGGTATGTAATATTGTATTAGAGATACAACAACAGATAAAGAAGAAAGGGAAACACTATTTTCACAGGGAAGATGACGATAATAATGAAAATATAAAAGTACATATAGCCAAGGTGTGAAACAAATATATGGCATAGTGAAGAACAATTGGAAGATTTTGATGGCTGATGATTCCATTAGGTGGCTAGTAGGGGATGCTCCACAATATTGTTACAAAATAAAACCTAATTTAAAGCAATTGGTATGTAGAGACAATTGTGTTGAAAGGAGGACCAAACATGAAGACACGGTACATTTAAATGTAGTCACTGTACAACTTGCCTATACATACTGCAGCATGGGTGTTTTCAACATCAAATAACTCACAGGAACTACAGCTTAAAAGCATTTGTCGATTGTAAGATGAAGAATGTTATTTATATAGTGATTTGTACAAAATGTCCCAGTTTCTATGTTGGCAAGACCAACAGCCAACTCAGGGTCAAGATGCAAGCACATTTAAGAGATATTAGGAATAAAATCCTTAATAATGCTTTGAGTAAACATATATTACAGCATGATACTCACAGTTTTCAGTTTATGCTCCTACAAATAGTGTATCCTAGCTTCAGGAGGGGTGATTTAAAATAATTTACAGAATATGAGGAGGCTAGGTGGATAGCTGATTTAAGAGCTGACAAGGAACCAGGACTGAATGAAATGCTTCCCCTAAAGCTGATTCTAAGGACTCTTAGTCTCAGGAGGTAATTCTGATTGGTTACACCCCTTATTTAACATCCAATGATGGATGAGCTGAATTGGATCTGAAGAAGGCTGAAGCTAAAAGCGCTTATCCTGATTTTACTTTGGATTTATAATTGTTTTAATAAAGTTTCTGCTGTGCTACTACTCTCCCTTCTTGGATTTTTGGACCTATTTATTCTGGAGAGTGGTTTACTGATTTTACTTGGTTCTTTTCAGTATTCCAGTTATTTATTAATAATTCAGCTGTTTAGGAAGTTTTATGAAGCAGAGATTATGTGAATTTTGTGACAACAGGGGTATTTTAACAGGGTTCTGATTTTAGTGCTCTGTGCTTTTTGTATTTACTGTTTTGCTTTTCCACTGATTTTAATTGGATGATTAATTATTTAATGACTTTAGAGTAATAAAGTATAAATAGGGGATTAATTATGCTTCTGGTGTTACGTCTGATGAAGTTTTATGATGAAAACGTAAATGTATTGTGGCATTAATGTGGATGTTGATGTGGCCCTGTGTCAACTAAATAAAACGCTCCCTGATTGTACCACAACTCACCTTGGTTGTCTTGGATTCAAAAGTGTTTGTATGTTTCTGTGTATGGATGGGGGTTATCCTGTTTTTTGACCTACAAAAGGCCTTTGATACAGTCAGATAGGAATGTCTCTAGGAAATACTAAAAAACAACAAATAGATAATTTATAGTCCTGATAAAGGCAGTTTACAATTAACCAGTTTGCTAAGTTTATTGATAATGCCTGAATGTGGAATTGTGTGAAAGCCTTTGCAAAGTCAATGTATGCTGTGTGCATAGATTTACCCTCATCAATGGCCTTGGTCACACTTCCAAAGACATCTACCAGATTTAAAAAGCAGGATCTGCTCTTCACAAAGCCTAGTTGGGTAGGATTCAAGGTCTGGAGGTCACCTATGTCTCTGTTTATGAAGTCCATAATGATACATTCCATGGCCTTACAGATGAAGCTGGTCAGGCTTATGGATCTATAATTCCCCATATCTGTTGCTAGGCCACCTTTGTGGAGGAGAATAACTGAAGCTTTTCTCCATTTCATAGGAATAAAGGCTGTGGTTAGGCTATGATTGAAAATGGTACTTAGTGGTGATGTTTGTTCCTATTTTAGCCTGTTTAAAAGACAGCCTGAGATATCATCTCCTGCCATAGAGGCTGTGTTTTTTGCCTTCACCAGGGCTTTGATGACCTGATCTTCAGATATGTAAAGTGGTGGGGAAGTTTGGGGGCAGGCTTGTAAGTTAGGAGGGGATAAGGGAGTGAAATTTTCTCCAAAACTATCCACTAGCAGGTTTATTATCTCTGTGGGGTCAGTGTGTGTGGTACCATTGGCCACTAGTTCTGAATATGCTTGGGCAGTACCCTTTAGGTTAAGTAAGTAGCTGTAAAAGGCCTTATGGTTATCTTTGGCAGTACTTGCTAGGTTTCTCTCAATGGAGCTCTTGCAGGATTTGACAAGTTGTGTTATTTGCCTGTTGAGGTTGAGGAGGGTGCTTTTCCATTGTTGGGGCCTTGCCTTTGTTTTCTTGGACAGCAACGTTTTGTATTTGTTGCAGAATTTTTGATGCTGGATGTCCACCATGGCAGCTTGTTTTTGCTTGGGGCTCTGGATTTTATTCTTTCTGGTACAGCAGAGTTTATACACTTATGGAAGTGATTGCAGAGGGCTTTAGTGTAAGCTTCAGCGTAGATAACAGTTTCAGCTTGGGGTGGGGCTTGGAATGCATTTATACCCTCAACTAGGAGGGTATAGTTTGCCTTGGGGAATTTTGTTAGTCTGATTTCACCCTTTGTGAGTTCTAGTGTAGTGTCATTTGAAGGTGACTGATTTGTGGTCAGTTTTAACTAATGAGGGTCTAACACTTGCAGCAGTGCACCTGTTTGACATGTTGGTGAGGACCGCATCTAGAATGTTTGTTCCTCTTGTTGGGTAAGGACAATTTGTTCCACAGCATTTGAATTCACAAAGTCAAGGAACGTTTGTACTAGCGAGTTTGGGCTGGAGTAGGTTTCCTAGTTGATGGTGGGATAATTGAAATCCTCCATAACCAGTGTGTTCGGTAAAATTTGATTATGTTCAGTTTGGTTAAGTGGGCTTTGTGGGTGTCATGACCCATGGAGGGGGATCTATAACTAGCTAGAAATTGAATGGAGGGTCTTACCCACTATAACCTGGACCTGGAGTAACTCCATGGAGTTGTCCAGTCTAACTAACCAGGAGGCAAAGTTATCTCTAATATAGATTGAAACACCACCTCTTTTGGTTTGCACATGTTCATTTTGCGGTCTAAAGGTATGGAAGGCATTGTAGCCTCGCAGGGCCGGGTACTCGCTGATGCCTTAAATCAGATATCTGTGACTGCACAGACATCTACATCTTCTAGTGATAGAAGTGCTTCCAGAGAGTGCAGTTTTTGGTTTAGGCTCCTAGCATTTAGCAGGATGACCTTTAATTTGTTCAGATTAGTTAATTTCACATTGGTAATGTTGTTTTTGATACCTTGTCTAAAAAGGCACTATGGGGGAGACAAGAGCCTTTGCCAGCAGGCAAATACCTGGGGGTGCCAGGTTCAAACTGTCTCTGGCAATGCAGCGATGTTTGTCAACCATGGCTTCCCAGGCAGACAAGAAATGGATCCCCTTTGAATGACACCAGAAAACTAAGTCAATTATTGAAATCAATAATTTTTTTGTTTATACTGTGGCATCATTCTATTTTAGGGTACTATGCTGCACAAGGGTAGGGTCATACCTGCCTGGGACACATACTCAGAGAGCTTGACCATGTCTCTCTTCATATAGTCCATTGAGGTACATCTCAGGTCATTCACACCAACATGAACTATGACAAAGTCAAAACAGTATTTGTTGCTGAGAGACCTGAGTGCATGCGTGGTTTGATGAATACTGGCACTGGACAGCCTGCTGACCATGACTTTCTACTTGTCCAGCCTGGAGAGTGGAACATCTGTGTGTCTCACTATTGAGTCTCTGTTGACAAGAAAACTTGTTTTTTTAAGTATTATGCCTTATGGGCTTGGTGGTCGAGACACTGGTGTTGCTATGTGTCATGGGTGCTGTGGAAACTGCTTTAGATGTAGCAATCTTGTGTTTTTGAGGTCTCTGGTGTTTCAGTAAGGTTTTCCAGAGAATCTCCATGTATGTAGATTTACATGTTTGATGCATGCTATGTGTATGAGTAGTGGTATGTGTAGGAGTAGTGGTGCTATGTTGTGGTGGTTGACTTGACAACCTTCTCCGTGTTACTATTTAGAGGGAGAAAGAGCATGGATTCTAGCTTCTTGGTGTAAATACATCTCCTGCAGTCTGTACTAAATTGTGTTATTAGTAGAAGGTTGTCTGTGTACATGAGACAATTGCTACACTGACTCAAGAGACCCAAGTCAACAAGGTTGGCAGGAGAAACAAGGATAGTCCAACTGTCCATAACGATAGGTTGAAGACTTTTGTCACTAGGGGTGGCTTTTCAGAAACGATAATGGAGGAACTCAGTGACTGGATATTTTGGCCTGCGTTTTAAGGGCAATTTTTTTAATTTAACTGTCCGACTTTGGTTCACAATTGCGAGGTAGTGCATGTTGCTATGTGACATGCAAGCAAACAGACACCTGCTGAAATGCAGGGCTTAAATACCATTAACTAAAACTTGAAAAAAAAAACTCTAACAAGATTCAAAAGGACCAATGGGGATGCTTATTCCAAGCCCTAGAGAGGCCTCCCTTTATCAGTCAGGTCCTAAACAGCACCATTCTCTCACAAAGGTGCAGATAGGCCCCTTCCAATCCACAATGGCCTGGAAAACATGCTCAGAACAAACAAACCACTACAAACAGTTTCAGAAGCAGCAGGCCTGGATCTGGACTATGCTACAGCTAATAGCTACCCTAGTTTCAGTGAAACACTAGAGAATATTTAACACAGCAGAAAAATAGCCATAAAACACTGAAAAAATGTTTAAAACAGCAGAAAATCAGCTAGGAAGCTGTAAAGAATGTTTTAAACAGTTGAAAGATAATTGATCTTTTCCACATCCAGAAAACAAACTGCACTGAAAACACTAGATCCAAGGGATCCAAGGATTAGAACTTCACTTGTGACATAAATAGAACATGTCAGAGAGACCGACATGTGACTTAAACGACCCCCCATTATGGAATAGGCTCTAAAGTTTCTATATGAGGGTATAATAACCTATCTGGATCTTCCCCCCACAGGTCCTAAAAAACTACCCTTTACCTGCAATTATCAGTCTACCTGGGAGATTATGAATATTTTTGTGCACTTTAGGAATGGTGCAAAATGTTGGTGTTTTATGTGTATCCTGCTTTAAATTATGTGAGAACAACATACTTTGGAGGAGTTTGGGTGCTCTGTTTTAATGCAAAAAACAATATGTGATATCAAAGTAATGCAATGGTTACATAGAAAAGAAAGCTTACTTGTCTTAAAATATATGACATTTCACCCCATTGGTTAGAAAACAGAAATAAAATGGAAATTATGCTTGAAAATATGTTTTGGTCAGTGTACCCTTAAGAATTCGATTGGTAGTTTGTGAGCAAATATTTAAATGAAGCATGCTTTTCCCCATGAAACCCTGCCTAAGCAGAGACACCTGGGATTTTGCATTTGTAATAAAATTTAAGTTTTATATTTTATACATTCACAGACAAGTGTTTAATTTTTTTACTCATCAGTTATACTGTACATAATGAAATACAATTCTTATAAAATGTTTGTTAATTCTCTGTGGCTTTATCTTCATAAACATCATGATTATAACTTTGGACTCAGATGTTATTAACGTGATCTATGTATGTGCTACAATTCTGTTACTTCTATTATTCTTAAATTGTGAATGTATTTTTTGCCTGGGTTGTGCCTGCAATTTGTCAATTCTGATCTGTGCAGTAACATAGTAAACAAATATAAAATAAATAAATAAGTTGGCTGCAGAAATGTATCTAATGTGTTGAATGGTAAGCCTTGTTATAGATTTAGCATGAGGTTGTTTACCTACTTATTTCATTTAGTTAGCTATCTGAGACATGGATTCTTTCTAGGGAGAGACCTACAGAGAAAAGCTTCACCATATGGATCACCATAACCAACAAGACTGACACAGACCTAAAGTATCAGGGAAAAAAAGGGTCTATATTATAATAGCGAAAATCCCTTTAAACGAACATGAAAACACAGACATGTATTGCGCAAACTGTGACTATGCCGAATGTACTAAACCGCAAAATACAAAAAGTCGAATCCCCATAGTCAGCCAACTCCACCTCCCACTACATACTGCCTACCCAAACAAAATAAATAAACTACATACATACACTAACCAAAACCCTACTTCTAACCCTAAAGTAAAGCACCAAAACCCTACGTCTAACCCTACACTAAACCTTACATACATTACTGTCTATGCACTTACCTTAACCCGCACCCTAACCCTAAGGTCCGTAACTATCGCACACTTAACCTACAGTGATATACCAAAACAAAACAAATAATCCACACACATACATTTAACAAAACCCTAATTCTAGCCCTACACTAAACCTTACATACATTACCTATCTATGCACTTACCTTAACCCGCACCCTAACCCTAAGCTCCATAACTATCGCACACTTACCTTACGGACATGTACCGCAGACGGGCCAACCATGACACTTCGACTTTATGAATTTCACGGTTTAGTACGTTCGACATAATCGCGGTTCATGCAATATGTATTGGTGTTTTCACGTTTGCATAAAAGGATTTTCGGTATTATAATATAGACTTGAAAAAACAGCATATATGGCAAGATCATGCATACTTTACCCATGCAGTATCCAGAAGATAGAATAGAACCCCCACACCCTGGAGTTACGATGCAGAAGCACTTAATACTCTGCCCAGATTGCTCTGTTTTACTTTCATCTTTTCCCTTGCATTACATGCCTGTAGTCATTATCAATAAGCCTAAAATACTGAGTACTTGTCTCTCATAGCCATATCTGGAAAATAGTTCATTATTGCAAAGTACATAAATCCTTTTTTTTGTTTTTATTTTTGTTGCTCATACTTCTTGCATAATGGTAGGTCATTTCAAGGCATTCATATATAATCCAAAACAAGTGGACATGTTTCTCCCAAAAGACACATTTAAGTATTTTAAGAATGAACACTATTTCCGATGTTAAATTATAATAAACAACTTAATTTATGCAATATTAACTATCAATCAGGCACACATTAAAGGATTTATTCTCATCTTTTTCTGAACTTAGACTGAGCTGGTACTGCCATGACAACATTAACATGCTGCTGTTTTAGTATGTGTACTTTTAATGACTTGAAATTAAAGACGGATTTACAGTATCTTATATCATCATCATCATCTTCACAGTCTAAGATTGCTTAGTACTATTAAAAAGCATGCACTAACCCTTTTATGAACTTTTGCTGGTTCATATTTTAGACATTCTACATGACCAGGGCTATGCAACTAGAATGACCTCAGAGGTTCCTTAAAAAAAGAATACAAGACATAACAAACCTGCCTTATGCAGAGCATCTTAAAACTCTTTTCCACTGTTCAGTATCCTATAGACTGCTGAGGAGGGATCTATGCCTGGCTTACAAGGTATCTGCAAACCCCACACTTATGAATCTCCTGCATATTCATAAGTCAAAGAGTACCAGAAATAAAAGGTCTAGAGAACTGAATTAAGCCTGTGACTTAAACCGAACATGCTGAAGAGACAGATATATGTCTCAGAGACTGTCCCTCCTACGGAACAGGCTTCCCATCCATGTGAAGCTGAGTTTGTCTAATAACCAGTTAAGAGCAACTTAGTCGAGTGGATGGGGAATAGAAAATTTACACCAGGCCTAGCACTGACATCTCTTATGGATGGAGGTAGCATATAAATGTTTGGCCCTCAATGTCCTATTTGGATACAGGACATTATTACATCATTATTCTTTCAGAAAACTTGGCTAGGTGTAGAAAGGCACCCCCAAGTCGTTCGCTGAGAAATGATCTATGAATCTATGACTGTTGTTCTTCTTAAATACCCTGACTTCAACTTCTTCTATCACTTATTGGTTATAAGCATTCGATCATTTCTATTCGGAGCCAGTTATTTATCTAACTCAGCGATTCTGCATGCATTTTATTACCTACACGTTTCCTGTGTCCAGAACTACATTTTCCTTATCTCTGCATAAACGTATAAATGACAGAAACGGAAGTTACCAATGATATCTAGCTTTGTCAGTTGTAATAAATGTGGATCAAATGTTCAATAATTTCCTGCTTTAGCAGCTACTGAGTTTAAAATGCACTGCACTTTTTGCAGACGTCAGTTAACTAGGTTAGTCCATTTCCTGCAGACATGGCCCAATAGCTGTCATCAAATTCTAATAAAAAACACAGCACTGACCCACATATCTTAGTACTCTCTGCATAACAGATGATCTTTAGACATGTGTAGAAAATATAAGAATTGCAAGACATTCATTTATTTTATTCATTGTTCACTGGTAGTTTTCTTCTTTGCAGTGTGATCTCATGATATCCTAAATGAAAGGGGTGAAAAGATGTGACATTATGCACTTATTAGTGAATCTTCCAACAAATTATTTAGAAAATCCTAAAACATTACGTACACTGTACCATTTTGAAAATATTTTATCATTGTTTCTACACTGTTTGAAAATACTTTGATTTCTTTTATGTTTTGCTGAGGAAGTATTAAAAAATAAGACATTATGTACACACACTTTCGGCTTTTCCCGGTTAGGGGTCATGACAGCGGATAACCTGTCTGCTCATGACTGATAATAGAGTTTTACTGTGTCGAGTTGCCAGCCCGGTGCCCAACCCTCCCAGAAGGCACACACATGCACACACTCACACCTAAGGCCAATTTAGCATGTCCAATCCACCTACGGCATGTCTTTGAGATGTGGGAGGAAACCGGAGCACCCGGAGGAAGCCCACGCAACCACAGGGAGGACATGCAGACTCCACGCAGAAGGCTCCCCAGCTAAGGATCGAACCGGAGAACCTCTTGCTGTGAGGTGGCCACGCTAACCGCTGCACCACCGTGGCCGCTCACATTATGTACACACACTGCTATTTAAATGTCCTTTACTTCAGCAAACAGACTGTAGCACCATGATCAACAAAACAATCTTTCAAGAAGGAGTCCAGTGTTACTACAAAGCTTATTTTGTGGCAGCAAAGATCAAATGGTTCAGAATTTCAGAAAGGTTTTAGAGGGATCAGCCATGAATACATGCAAAAATGATCATCTGAGCAATAATGTACTTCACTATCTATATCTCTCTCTATATATATGTAGGAAAGTTCTGACTAACGTTTTATGTGAATTAGGCAGTGTGACAAGAATGTTTCATATTTCTGGACATGGTATAGTTTGCACATTTAGTCTTTGTCACATATGGTCAGATGGCTACTGCATAGCTCTCAACCTTCCGTCACCAAAATGAGGAACACTCGCCTTCATAATGTGGAACAAATGGGTAAAATGTGGAACACATACTAATGGCTTAGTAACAACTTCAACTAGGAAGGTTATAGGATGGTTAAAATATGCTGTTTTTACTTATAAATAAGATCCTTTAATGAAATAATAGGATTAATTTCAATTTACCATGGATTTCACTTAAAAAAATTCCTAACACTGAATGTGTGACAGACTCTTTCGATGTTGAACTTTGAGGAATTTCGAGGAACATGAACTTTGTAAGACCCCAAATGAGGTATGTTCCTCATGATGAGGTACACTTGAGAGGTATGGGCTACTGGAATATATATATATATATATATATATATATATATATATATATATATATATATACAGAGGATTATGACTGGGTCTGTGGTGATCGACTGCAAGTATTCAAAAAATGGATGTCATGAAATTGACGTGAGGTGGAAAGCTTGAGAGGTGAATTTCTTGAACTCCATTTTGGCATCACATGAGCTGATATTATGATCAATGGCAAATTATGATTTGTAGTACTTGTCACGTTCAATTAAATTAAAGCTTCGAGAATCTGAGTGCCTTTGATGCCATTTTGTTTTCTCTAGAATATTTGTATTTTCAGGTGCTGCATTGGCTGAAAATTCTCATATGCTGAAACAAATTGAGTGATTTAACAATGAAACAAGAGTTACGTTTGAAAGCAGTACTATGTATTATTTCCATATAACAGTTTGAAGGAGAAGATTGTTATGCTGTTTATTGTGCTGTTTGGATAGGAAAGCGGTAAGACAGAATGATAAAGTGTATACTCTATTATGTACATTCTTTCTCCCGTACTTACCACCAATCCAATTTATTTGTACTGTTTCCAGTTTGTTGTCATTTTTGTAGGAGCATGGTCACTGTTGATTTTTGTTGCTTATTCATACACATGAATCTCACAATGACAGGGCTTGCAGTTCTTTTTTTTTTATTTTTGGTTGGGAGCCGGGCTTGCAACTCAACACTGTAAAAATCCACTGCCAATTATTAGCAGACCGGTGATCTGCTGTGATTACCCCTTTTTACATAAAAACCTGTAAATTACAAGTTTTTATTCAATCATTTATTTTTTTACTCTAATAGTGGTGCTGTTTGTTGTACACAACTGTTAAATGTGCCCAGGTATTCAACATTTCAATTCTATAGGGCTTCTGCATAGTTATAAATTCTATTTACAACTATTGAAAACTTATAGGTATGTAATTTTGGCCGCAAAACATATTAATGGATAAACAGTACTAGATATTACATACTTGTTCTTGAAAAGAGATGAGTGTATAACTGTGGGAAAAATATGTAATGTTAGTATTTTATGAAAATTTTCTTGTCTCTTCTGCCCTGCATAATTCAGTAATGAGAGCATTGCAAACATTATATGGGAAGCATCAACTCTCAAATGTTTCAAATTTTGCAGATTATCTTGTCTAATAAAGTTACTGATTTTCTGGTAATTCACTGTGGTTAGAGTTTCATACTTTTTATTGCTCAGCAAATGCATTTTGATGCAGAATCGATTGTCATGTTAGCTTTCTGAGTAAATTAGAGTTTTTTTGTTTTTTTTTTTTCTTTCGGCTTTTCCCGGTTAGAGGTCGCCACAGCGGAACTCCGGTCCGCTAATGATTGGAAGTAGCTTTTTTTTTTTGGTGTTGAGGTGCCAGCCTGATGCCCAACCTTCAACAAAGGCACGCCCATTCATGCATGTCTTTTGAATGCCACTCGACCACGGGGAGGACATGCAGACTCCACACAGAAGGCGCTCCAGCCGAGAATCGAACGGGAGAACCTCTTGCTGTCAGGCGACAACGCTACCGCTGCACCACCGTGGCTCTGAGTAAATTAGAGCACTATTTAAAATTCTCCTTGATTTTGGACCTTTGTGCCTCATTATTTTTGGCTTTGTGCCTGAATTTTGAAGAAAGCACTGAGAGTAGTAGTGATCTTTAACAGACTCTGTTAAGCAGTCGGATCCATTCTCAGACATTCTGTGCTCATACTTTACCGAAGGAGTCATACTTTATAGGCAGTAAGTATCCATTTCTGCTTCTGTTGTACCTTTTCACTGACCAGAAGATGAAGCTTGTGCATATTTGCTGCAGTCAGGTATATCATGACAGGAGGCATTGAACTGTATGTCTGAATGCTGAATGCACTGTGACTCACATCATGCTTTGTGCACATGACAAGACTGTGTGAAGCAAAATGTACTTATAATAACTATTGCCTAATAACTAGAACTAGAACTAATAGCCATAACTAGCTCTGGTTGAAGCATTTAGATACTATTAAGGGTAAGAATACAGAGTTAGTATTCAAAGCAGTAGATGAGTATGGCATTTCTGACTATAGAGATGACACTACTAACATGTTTGAACTTATCCGTAACTGGTGCATTTAAATACACATTTTCTAAAATAGTATTAATGAGATCTTGATTTACGTTTTACTTTAAACAGTTTTCTGTGAAACACTTTTTTTTAAATTCCACCACATAAGCTGACAGCCTACGTATAAATTATTTGCCCATAGATATGACCTAATGTGTAAGACTGGGGCCTGTCAGCAATCACAACTTTCTGAAGGTAAGCTCCTTGACCTACCTAGTAATCTGTACCACTGTATTCAGTTTTTATACCTGCTCCAATAACCAAATTGTACCCTCCTTCATACACATTTCCATAGTAAGAAATGATAAACGTGTGATAAGACTATCTTGTCATCACTAGGAAAACTCCAAGCTCCCTAAAAACCTTCTGAAATGCTTGACCTAAGTAATGCACTAATGGTAACCAGTGTCAGACAGTTAGTGCAAAGGACTAAGGCTTTGAACTGTTAGCAAGATGCTCACTGTTCTATACCACTTAATTCCCTCAGCCTTCATTCATCTGTTGCTTGACCTTGAGCAAGTCACTTGACCAGACAGTGCTTTGGGACAATTGGGCATTTGGTCTAGGCATTTTAATGGTCTCTTGGACTGCATGCCTAGTAAATACCTATGAACCTAAAAAAAAGTAGAAACCTTGCACGGCACCAAGAAACACATAAGTTTAAACTTGTCTTGATAATATGTTTCTTCAAACACAGTAAGTCTTGATCTAGGGAATGGACTATAAAGGCACTACTGGCATTTTTCTTTATGTCTTACAGAGCTATATTTTCCAATTGTTCATCATTCTACATTGGTAAGACTGAGAGAATGTTATGTAAAATAATTTACAAACACTATTATGATATTCTAAAGAAAAACACCAATAGTGACCTTTACAAGCACACTTTGATATATAAAGATTTCAAAATGTTTTATTTTGGAATAATCGGAAAAAATTATACCCAATCCAAGGAATGGTCAGTGGGAGACCAGATCTGAGTACAAAGAATTAGTCCGCCAGTTGAAGCTAAACACAGCATCCTTACTGGGTTTGAATGAATATATTTCTATTAACCTGGTATTAAAATTAAGAACAGCTAAATTGTCAGTTATTAATATTTATATATGTTAGTTGTTATGAATGTATTGGTCTTACCTTTTTACTCATTGGCAAAATTGTTGTCATGTATATGTTTTTTGTAAAGTAGATATACATACACAGAGATATATTCATATTTTTTACAAGATCTGAATTTATAATATTTGATATGTGATATAATTTTACTTATTCATCGTATTAATCTATTTTTATAGATTTTAATTGTTTCTATCACATGTATAGTTTAGGAACAAACTATCTAAGGTTTTATTATATATTGCCTACATCATTTTATGACTTATAAAGAGGTCATTTTGGAAATACTTAAGAATATTTAGATGGGTTACAGTTGTTTTGAACTTTGTAACTCATTGTATTTTAATGTTTACAACTGCCTGCACTTTAACATATTTATTCATATCATAATCACATGATGACTGTGTGTTTATATAAAAGCCATGTAGTGTTTCTTATTGAATTTTGGTTCTGATGAAGTCCCAGTGATATAAGGGATGAAAGCGCTTGATGTATTTGCAATTGAATTTAATTTTTTGTCTATACACTTGTTCTGATAATTTTAATCACTCTAGAAACAATGAGCCCTTCTTCTGGTTTTCTGTTTTTTTTCAGCTGCACAGTTAATACTTTTTTTTTTTTAATTCAAAGCCCACTAGCATTTATCCCACATTCTCTGTATATGCACATGCAATGCAGTCATGTTCACCCTCATGTTCCTTTTACTCATATGATAATTAGCAAAACTTTTTATATGCACATTTATTACTATTTCGCCAACTAGGTTAACCTTCATAGGCTAGGTTCAGTTTCAGAGTCAACCTGTGGAGAAAGGCTCCTACAATGTAAAAATGTCATGGTTAGTTGCAAAGCAAATAAATAGGCAGATACAAGAGCACAGTCCTATATGCAATAAACACACTTAGTATAAATATATACAAGCTTGTCATAGTACATATGCAGTTTTGGTAAATTAAACCTATCACATTATCTTCTACAACTGATATAATACGGATGCAGTTTTGGCAAAGCAGAGCTATCATATTACCTGTGCATGT
Organism: Protopterus annectens; assembly: GCF_019279795.1. NCBI lineage: Eukaryota > Metazoa > Chordata > Ceratodontiformes > Protopteridae > Protopterus > Protopterus annectens. The sequence goes on along the minus strand of NC_056726.1, from coordinate 1,347,533,599 downwards.
AACTTTAAGTTACAAAGCATGTTTCATCTAAGTAGGCAGATCCTGCATGCATCACATCATCTATCACAACTGATAAAATATATATGCAGTTCTGGTAAAGTATCACATTACCTATATGTGTAACTTTAAACTAGGTTTCTAAGCAAATATTCTGTAAAGAGGCAGATATAGGAACTTCGCCCTTCATGGATGATGAACTTTTGCTTCATATACACTTGATATAATATGTATGCGGTAACATATATAGACTGAACATGTACACACTTCAGTACAACAGTTGTTTATAGATACAGTGGCCAGGGCAACACACACACACTGTGTTAGTGATTCAGAGACATGGATAGTGTGACTCTGCAAGGCTCAAAATAGTACAGTATGCAGGCCATGCTAATTAGCGCATAATGACATGAAATGATGAGTTCCATGTAAATGAGACACATGTTGTATACAAATGAGAAAACGTATAAAAAGGCACACTGCATTGCAGTGCATAATCCTTCTGCGGATACTTCAGGAATCATGGTGTACGTGAGAGTAGCAATGCTTGCAGTAGGAACAGCTGTGGCCTAGCAGTGCATGCTGACAGCTTCCCACAGAGATAATCCATTCCTGTAGATACTAAGGTATGTGTGCTTTAAACATCTTAGCTACAGCAATCTTTCAGCAACCTACTGAGAGCACATTACAGATATTGTAAGGCTCAACAACATGAATTCTATTCAGTTCCTTAACATTATGATGCAGTGTGTAGAGGGGCATATCCATTTCAGCAGGACTGCAGAGGAATGAAACACCACCATACAGGCATGTTATGATGCTGCCTGTTTCCCTGAGGTTCTGTGAACCAACTATTGCACATACATTGCCATCAAAGTAACATCTAGTCCAGAGAGATTAAAATGCATAAACAGGAAGGGCTTCTATGCCTTTATCTGCCAGGTGGCCTGTAGTACACAGGATATTATTCATAATGTGTCCCTGCACCATAAGGGCCATTCTCATAATTGTAATATCTGGTATACAGCTGACCTACATCAAAGATTTATGTAGGGAGACTTCCATTAGGGTCATCTAGATGGTAGGTGTGTACCCAGGCTATTTTGACAGATCTAGCCACACAGGTATTTATGCAAGCAGGGAGCATGTCAGTCACTTCTTCTGAGTGTGATCCAGAGAGGGTGACTTGTCACCCAGTATCAGGTGTGGATGATGGTGCAGGCAGAGGAGCAGGGGGATGTCTGCTTTCCTATTGTGAAGCATCATCTGGCATGGCTGTTGGATTTATGTAACCAGCGGGTCCTGACCATCAAAATGCTAGAGGAGCAACTATCTCCTTTAGCCTTGCTTGATAACTCCCATCCACAAACCCCTGGTCATGCAGGAAATGACCTATAATCCAGCACATGTTGCAAGACATAATATTTTACAGTGCGTGTTTGGCCTACTCATGGGATGCTTCCATTGCTTAGATATGCCAGGAGGAGCACTGCAATGGAGTTCTGAAATCTGCAGTAAGTTTGTGCTATGTGTGCATTGCTGCATAACATAGCATTGTGCAAACAATTAGTGGGGGGCAGGTTAACACCTTGGCAGGACTTTCCATACCAGTTGTTCCATCCGTGGAAAAGAAGGGTGGAGAGTCAGGTGAGGAAGACATGGTAGCAGTAGTACCACAGCTGAGGCAGGGGAAGCTTAATACAATGCAATTACACTGTACATTTCTAAATATAAACAGTATACAATCTGCACTATGTAGTTGTAGACTTTTGTGTTAAAAATCTCTTTTATTATTCCATTGCATATTGCCTGTCTACTTCTATATACCATATAATTTATTCTACTGTTTTCACTAGTGAAGCTTTTTTCCCTAGGATACGACTGAAAAAGGGCCATGAATGTGCTCAGTCAGCCTAGCCTAGTAAAAAAAAGACATAAATATATACAAACATGAATATTTTCAGTACTGGCAAAGTGGAGAGGCATCTGATTCGAAAGTATTGGCCATGACAGAGACAACACTATATAAACTGACATATGCATTAATGCCCGCAGGCTATGCAGGATACTGCATAGACAGGTCACACTGTGCGCCTGACATAACCATACTTACAGAAGTTAGAGGGTGGACAAGTCATAGTCACCATCATCATTTACACAACTGGGGTAACAGTAACATATGACTGCAGCACTATGAGCTTGGGTAGAGGCACACAAGCTGTTGCTGAGACTAGAAGAGTATGAGACAAGGGTGGAGACATAGGAGGTGAACACAGTAGCCAGATGTCCTGAACATTATGAGTAGTCATCACACAGGGGTTGGGTCAGGCTGCTGGAGTGAGATTATTGATGTCATCCACAGTGCTGGCTTGCCACATCAGCGCTTGATGCAGCTCATGGCAGGGAAGGGGGCTGTGGGCATCCACCCTGAGAAAGCATACCACGGTCTGATCCTGATGACTGCTCTTGCCATAATGTGGTCATTATGTTGCATGCCATGTGTGTAGAGTGCTTTTAGTACAATTTAGTCTCACGAATATTGAAATTTTACAGGCCTTTCCTCCTTTGGGCAGGTATGCCAATCTATGTGTGTGTGTGTGTGTGTGTGTGTGTGTGTGTGTGTGTGTGTGTGTGTGTGTGTGTGTGTGTGTGTGTGTGTGTGCGTGTGTGTGTGTGTGTGTGTGTGTGTGTGTGTGTGTGTGTGTGTGTGTGTGTGTGTGTGCGTGTGTGTATGTGTGTGTGTTTGTGTATATATGTGTGTCTCTGTGTGTGTGTGTGTGTGTGTGTGTGTGTGTGTGTGTGTGTGTGTGTGTGTGTGTGTGTGTGTGTGTGTGTGTGTGTGTGTGTGTGTGTGTGTGTGTGTATGTGTGTGTGTGTGTGTGTGTGTGTGTGTGTGTGTGTGTGTGTGTGTGTGTGTGTACATACAATATCCTGTGGGGTGATCATACTTCTGCTTCCCCCTTTATGCTCCTGTTTATGTGGCATAATTGATGCTGTCATACCTCTCAAACTCTTAGCACAAGAAATCTAGACAAAGCACACTAAAATGGGGAGGACAAAGGCCCAAAAATAAGGACAGATTTTAAATATTGCTCTTATAAACTTAGAAAGTTGTTAGGATAGCAGGATTTGAGTTAGCATGTATTTCCTGAAGGAAATGAAGTCTGAAACTGAAATGTATGTCATTATTTAGTGACTTCACTCTTCAGTGATTTGTTAGAAAACCACAAGTTTTATGAGTAAGAGACCAAAATATGAGGCAAAATCTGGACATTCTGTGAAAATCTGGACAGTTGTGAGGTATGGATGCTGTGCATAGCCTACACACCCACTCACAGTTCTATGCTGTGCCAATGGTCATAGGGTACCACACCTCTTTGTGCACCTATTTATCAGCCACTGTTAGTGGTATACACAGGCTTCCTCCCCCCCAGCCCATTACAGAATGTAGTCATACTGTCTCATGGACCCTGGAGCACCAACCCGCTCTGCCATGTCCTATACTATGTTTCCATTGTACACTGTGGCCTCCCACAATCCACAGTCAGACAGTGCAGTGCATTGTCATGCCACTGTCCTGTGTTTCATGACACATACATTACACTGTCTGGCTCAAGGTGACTGACATCCACTACAGGGTTTGTGTTGTCATTCTTCCTGATGTGCTTTATGAGGCAAGACTCCTTCCTTAATTCTATAAAGCTGCAAGTGTAGAGAACCCATATTCAAATTTGTCTTCTCCACAGTTGTAAAATATTGACTGAAGCTGTGTAAGGTCATGACAGCATTTTATACTGTGCTAAAAAAGGTGACCTGGCTTGGCAGCGATTGTATATAATGGTACTTAGCAACACCGTTTTTGGATTGCTACCATTGTGCAGCATGCTCTCCAGACATTTTGTTTGTTTCCAGCCTGCAGTCCAAGTGTCTTCTTGGCCTCTTCCCATTGTGTTGCCTTTCCCTCTCTAATTATTTGCTCCCGATACCTTGTTTTTGTGCTAGCTTCCTCCAGTAAATTCGGGTCCCCTGTTGTCTGTTCCCTGTAGCCCTAATTGTGGTCATCCCTGTCAGCAGGATCTCCCTTCTTCAGTCCCGTATTGACTTAGTTCTTAGTGTAGATTCTTTTACTTTATGTGTACAGTATTCTGTATGGCTGTTGTTATTCTCCATAAGCATCTGCATCCAAGATCCCAGTCTTTCCTTATTTTATGAATTCCCCGAAGTATCATCATCCCTTTCCACTATGACGGGCAACATTCTGCTTGTGTTATATATAAGAACCTTGGCTGTGTAGCACTAAAATATCCATTCAAATCAGGCAATCCTAAAGCTCCTTGTTCTATTAGAAGGATCATCTTATCCAGTTTGATTCTTCTTGCCTTCTTCCTCTCCCAGATAAAATCCTTCAGCCCTTTATTAATTACCATCCACAACTTCTCCTCTAGTTGATAAAAATATGCCTGACCTGTGTATAAAAACTATAAGGGCTAAAAACATTTTTTACTGCCTGTATCTTGCTATCCATAACCATAGGCAAGAGCGTCCAGATTCTCAGTTTTTGTATTATCTTTTGTTTCGTCTCTTCCCACATATCCTTAGCTGCCATAACAGTGTCATTTTAACCTACACTCTTAAATACTTCATTTTATGAAGTCCCCATAAATATGGGTATTGCTATCCAGACATGTTGATGGCAGCTATGCATGTTACAGTGACCATAAAATCAGTATGCCTGTGTGTGTCCTTAGTGCCACTGCATTGCATTACAGACATAACATAGTGACATGGTGCAGCACTGCATTCTGCATATGTGGCTATGTGCACAGAGCTACTGTATGCTCTTCAAGCTGACCTGACTTAGGGCAGTGGAATGCAGAACATCAGCAAGGTGTGTCAGTGTGAGAGATATTTTCTTGTGTTTCCTGCCTAAGGCTTTCTAGGAACACCTACTATGGCAGTTTAATGGGCCGTTGTGGAAGGTGGTTACCTGGCACAGCCTTGCCAGAGAGATGAGTAATGCCACTGACATCAGCCATTCTGGTGAGCAGTCATGGTTTTGCTACAGTGACCTAAGGCAATGCCACACTGACCTGATTTAATAATGTGAGGCAGAGGTAAGGGAGATACAGTGATGTATTGTAATCACTTTGTAAAGTTTTGTTTTTCCAATAATACTTTACAGAGTTGTAGCTAGATGAGCTAGCACTTGGTGCAATCTCACAGTCTGGCACCCCTCATCTAGAACTTGAGGAGCAAAAAAGAACCTTTTAAACTAATAAGTCACTAGCTACAAATGTAACAAGCGTATTGTTACAGTGAAATATCACACAGCACATGCTGAGTACTTCATCTGCGACTGCTAATGCAATTCCTGCATTCATTCTTACATGCCGGCATACAAAGAGCACTGAGACACTTCTGCCCTGCCCACAAATGCAGTATCATCATTCAGAAACTAAATGCCAGTACTGAAAATTGTACCACCTAACACTTTCTGTCAGGGGGAAGCTGCCCCTTCACCTAACCCTAGCTACATCTCTGCTTCTTTATTCTGTAATGTTACCTGTTTTCCCTCATACTCTTGAGAATGCATTTTGTTTAGCAGTGGTGGAGAAGCAAGATTTGAACCTGGTTGGACAACACAGGAGGTAGGAACAGCCAGAGTGACTCTCCCATCAGTGGGATGGGTCTGATGGCTTTTGCAGTTCACCAGCCGCAGTTGGTTTGCCTCCATGTATATGTAATAAATGCTTCCCATTGTGTCACCCTTCTGCAGGTCTAGTTATAGTGGAATAAGAGTTTCAGCCGCACTATCCCTTGGACTTTAAACTGAAGCATCTGGTGCTGAGTTGTCAGTGGCCCAGAGGGCTGTCTGTGAGCAGTGGTGTGCTAGTTCCCTTGCAGCAGGTAACCTGCAGGGATCACTAGTCTTCTCCATAGCTATTTCTTGAGAGGTGATATGAAGGCTCTGCTTATGAGAGAGGTCCAGAGTGGTTTGCTCTGTTCTGCCAGCATCAGGTGCTGTGACAGGTGGTGGTGGTGGCTGAAGTACACTGGTGACTGTATGCCTGCCTCCATAATGTTGAGTGTTATCTAGTATGGCTCATAGTATCACATGACCAAACTACCGCTGGCCACCCAGGCATGTGATACCTGTGCTTTGTTGCCTTGGGTCATTCTGGCAACCAGCAGTGCCATGACATTACCCTATATTCAGTGGGGTGTATACCCTCCCTTATACATCATTATCCTCTTGTTGATTGCCATCCACCCATATGCCATCCACCCTATTTCCACTTGTCTACTCACTGTAAATATGTGTCCACTTTCATCTCAACGTTTTGTGCATCTAACACCCTTGTCTGTCTGAATCAGTGTTTTATATTTGTATATTTTCCCTGCTAACAGCCCTTCTACCTCTGTTTCATGCACAGCCTTCCCTCACTACCTTCACTACCTACTTTTCTTTTCTACATATGAAAAAGGGTGGGTACATTTCATTTTGTCAGAAACACAAACCATCAAATACCTATTTATCAAACTTAATAAATTGAAAACTAAATTCAGCTTATGATCACTTCCGTGAATTTTTTCCCAGGGAAACTAACTACTTGGCCATCATTGGGAATTTGCCCTTTTCCACAATGTAGTGTGATGTTGGGGTTGGTATATTTAGATGGGGGGGGGCACAGCCCCCCACTTGGGTGGGTTTTAATTTTTTGTGGTTCTAGTGACGCTCGGTAGGTTGCTCCACTAGTTAGTTTCCCAGGAAAAATATTTGCGGAAGTGATTGTTCACTAAATTTAGCTTTCGATTTACTGAGTTTGATAAATAGGGATTTGATGGTTTGTCTTTTTGACAAAATGATATAGACCCAAAAAGGGTCCCACCACAAAAAAAGTTCCTCTTCCTTCACTTCCCACCTTTCATACTTTATAGTTACCTTTGTGTATTTCCCACTGCTTACGTTTATCCCCTTTCTACTTTCCTAACTATCTCATTTCCTCTCCATTTATGTGAGGGAAATGACTGGCACTGCAGTGTGCATCTCTACAGGGCCCCATCCAATGGCTGCTGTGCTTCCCTTCTTGTCCTGACTGAGATACAGCTTTGTAGCACTACATTGCACATGTGAACATGCAGTGATGTGGCCTTGCTAGCCTGCCTTCATTGTGGTCTGTCACATGACCTTCTGTTTTACTCCACCAGCTGTGAAGCAGGATAATGCAGCTTCATCTGTCCGAACTGTACTTCAATTTATTATACTGACCTTTGCATGGTCTGCCAGTACTACTGAATGCCTAATAAATGTCTGATTAGCCACACAGATTGTTCTACATTGCTTATCTATGATCCCCAGCATGGGGGGACCCTTTTTGGGTCTAATTATTTATTTCACTGGATACTCCAGCTGAACAGTCTCATTTTCACTGGAGTTCAGGGGAGGTAAGCTCTCCAAATACAATACAGAGGCACAGTATAGAGAGTCATGTTAAATATTATAACTGAGCATATAGAAATTATGCATGACATATATGTGTGATAGAACTAAGAAAAAAATAAGAGGCGTATTTTAAATAATAAAGAAAATGCAATTGTATAGATGCAAATATATGCACAGTAAAATGCAATGTATTTCTGTTTAGCATTTATTTATAAATGAAAAAAGAAGTGCTTGGACAAAAAGTATGAGGTTCAGAGGCAGCAGATGTCATTATAGTAAGAAATCTGTACAGAGTAAGAAGGTGATAAGTGTGGTCAGGAAATGAACTGGCCTATGAAAAGTATCCTATATAAATCTAGAGACATGACATGATGTGAGTGTGTCAAAATGTAGATGAAAATTTTTGTGTGCTCTGTCTCCTAACCTCAAATGGGGTGGATCTGGAATAATGGTTAAGGTCTTCACCTCATAAGCACAAGATACAGGATTTGATTCTGACCTCAGGCTTATAATAACCCATTGGGGCAGTTTGCCTAGAATTCAGCTATGAACATATAAAAAATGTGCACTTGTTCAGAGAGTATTGGTTAATAGACTGAAGTTCTTAATATGACTATACCAAAACAGTAAGCATGATAGCTCAAATGTATCAACGGGAATGTGTCATGAATTCTCAAATGTTCACAACAGTGAACATCAAAAGAGCAATCACTTTAGAATGACCTAAAGTGATAGAAAATATGCAAAACAAAAATGATTTTATGTGTCATGAATTCTCAAATGTTCACAACAGTGAACATCAAAAGAGCAATCACTTTAGAATGACCTAAAGTGATAGAAAATATGCAAAACAAAAATGATTTTATGTGTCATGAATTCTCAAATGTTCACAACAGTGAACATCAAAAGAGCAATCACTTTAGAATGACCTAAAGTGATAGAAAATATGCAAAACAAAAAGGAGACCCCACAATAATGTTCAAAAAGTATCCAGTTCCCTTATTCTGCTGTAATGTGATCCCATTAAAAAGTTGCTGGCAGAAACTCCATTGAAAAGAATGTCCGCTACACCTACCTAACCGGACAAACTTACCCTTCCAGTAACACACGTACTTGACCAAACATCCATTTGATGTAATTACCAGACAATGAACTCTGTCAGCAAGGCAACACGTCAGCAGAGTAACAGTGATCCAGGTCAACAAACTGTCCGATAACAGTCTGCAGTCTGGTGTTATCCATCAAAACTGAGTCATCTAAAGATGGAAAAAAGAGAACCCCTGCCAATAGACCCTGAAATGCATCCACTTTCTTGGCTGACCCAGATTACAGAAGATAAGCATAGTCTCTTAACAATTTTCATAGAACTGTGGACTAGTTTGCAAGAGTTTTTTTTTTTTTTGTCTTAAAATCACATAGTGAGTTTTTGTATCTTACAAAACTTGAACTTGTACTGTTTTAGCTACACAACTTTTTATTAAGAGGAATACAGCAACACAAATTTTAGTACATTGGCAGGTAAATGAGAAGGCTACTTGTGTCAATATGGTTTTGGAATACATGGTAACCAGAAATGAATGGGTGAGATTTGAAGAAGCAAAGTTTCTCTTAAAGCAAAATGATCCTTATGAAAACTATACTGGTACAAAAATGTTAAATTATACAGTACTGTGGTAAGACTAGCTGGCATTAAACATTATTCTTTTATAAATTAGGCTCCAACTGCAGCAGAAACATGACTAGGAATGATAAATTTAGTTGCGATGCAGTTTGATAAAATGGGCTATTAGGCTCTAATGGACTGAATTTGTATTTTTTTCTTCAGTAGGTTTCCCTATTAGTACAAAACGAATAATGGCAATGTCTACTAAAGTCAGAATTATTTAAGCATCCTACCCTTCATCATCTTTTCAGTGAAATCAATAGGTGATTAAAACATTATTGTTGCAACTTGGATTTGCACAAAGCAAAAGCAGGTCGGTAACAATCTGTTCTCAGTTTGCAAGGCTGCAAACAATGTGATTCGGAGTGTGTTGCTCTGAAAGTGCTTTCATCTGTCAGTACATAGTCCCTGCAGGGGATGATGAATGATACTGAAGGGAAAATATATTGAAAGGTAAATGTTTTCAGAGAGAGACAGGTAGTGTGTGTGTGTGTGTGTGCGTGTGTTACTGGAGAAATCAGTAATTTTAAAAAGTCACGTTTAGTAGGATGTGTTAAAATGAATGAAGTTATGCATGGCCTTCTTTAATTGCAGATTTAGCTCCCACCACTAGGTGGCACTGTTTGAATTTTTTTTCTTTCTTTTTTTTTCTTGTTTGTAAATGCAGTCACACTGATTTTCAGCTGCAGCACTGATATTTGATTTTGGTGAAGTATTTGCATAGCAAAATTATATTATTGTTTAATTAACATTCTTATGTGTCACTTTTTAACTGTTTTTTTGAAACATTACATGTTCAGTGGCAAATGTACAACCATAAAAAGTTACAGACTCCTGAATGCAGAACTGAGTTGTAGGGTATTTCAAATCTGTATAGTATAAGTGCAGTATAGCACTCAAGATACAAACCAAAACAACATAGAAACAGAAAAACGACATAATATATGCCACATTCAAAAGTATATCCTTCAGGATTTACCTCGGTTGATCTGTTCTTTAGATTTTTTACACAGGAGTATTTGATGAAGGTGACAAAGATGTTTTCACAAGGTACATCAGATTAAAACGTTAGGATGCAAGATAAAGATTTCAGTACTCATTCATTTTGTGATCACATCATAATTTAGTATTTAAGTTAAAACATTCCTTTCTTAATAAGAATGTTTAAGCATCTAATTCAGTATCCTAAACTCACAGATGTTAATAGGCCCATGTAGGAGTTTTTATTTTGCTGCTAGTTCTGTGTGATAAAAAATATGCAATGAACTTTTATAATGAATGAATAGTATTTTAATTACAGATAATTCTAATGGTTATGCCACAAAGTCAACGTCATAATGCATACTGCATCATTCATGCACCATTTAATGGCATTTGTTTTGAGGTGCTGTGTGTTTGGTCTTTGTTGCTATGATGTCTGAAGTGGTCAGAAAATCTTGGTAACACAGAGACATCTCTTTATCTGTAAGGTGATACTAACAACCATGAATAATGAAGAGGTAATGCAGGCCAGTAATATAAAGTAGCCTTGCAGCTCTCCTTTTACACTTTGCTTTCACTCCAGATCACATGATTAAAGCAGAAGTAAGTAATTTTTCATGAGGTTCCTGCAGCTCTGGCATGTAGTAAAGGACAGAAGAGTTTTATTTGTATTGTAATGATACGGCAAGGTGGAGAGCATGACCATGTGCTGCTGTATGCCTTATTTAGCAACTAGAGGTTATTTTAATCTGTTGCTTTTGATGTAACAGAGCTGATGTATAACTTGACTCTGCTTTAAGAGGACAGACAGTGCTAAATAAAGAAGGGGCAAAGTCCAACCCAATTAATAAAATATGGCACCAAAAAAGAAGAAGACCCAACAACAGGATGACTTTCAAGAAGATGAAGACGTAGAAGAGAGTCGGCCAAAATCTAAAGGAAAAAGCAAAAGTGCTGCCAATGGAGTGAGCCACGAAAGTAAAAAAAGTAAACTTAAACAGTCCAAAACCATTTCCACTGAAGAAGAGGAAGTTGAAGATGAAGCAGAATTAGAAGAAATTGATGTACCAAAACCTAAATCCAAAAGCAGTAAAAAAGGAGGCGGAAAAGAATCAAAATCAAAGGAGATGAAAAAGAAATCCAAAAGGCATAATGAGGAAGAGGATGAGCCAGAGGAAGATGTCATACAAAATGGTTCCAAAAGCCAGAAGGAGAAAAATAATAATGACACAAAAGCAAAAGACAAGAAAAAGAAATCAAAAGGACCTTCCGAAGATGTGGAGCCAGAGCCTGAGCCTGGAGAAGAAGAAGAGGAGGAAAAAAGTAATAACAAAAAGAAGAAAAAGTCTTCTAAGGATGAATCGATGTCTGAAAAGAAAAAGTCCAAATCAAAAGATTCTGTAGAAGATGATAGAAAAAAGCATAAGAAAAAACAGGAAAAGACATCAGATGATGAAAATGAAAAATCAAGGGATGAGAAAGAGCGTGAAAGTTCTAACAAAGAAAAGAAGAAAAACAAGAAATCAAAGGATTCTACAGATGCCAATGATGAAGAGAAAAATGACAAGAAGAAAGGAAAGGGAGAGAAATCCAAGAAATCTAAGAAATTTATAGACTACAATGAGCTGTATGAGAAGGAGCTTATGGAATACCAGTCCCAGTCATCTGAAGAAGAGGAGGACTATCATAAGAAAAAACGTAAGCTCTCTTTTGTTGCATCATGAGTTACTCGGTGGCCAGAGCATGTTAACACTGTTATCTTCCTTTCTGTTTGCTGTTACTTTGCTAGCCGTATACTCTTCCAGGTTTATAACTGCTCTTGACATGAGTGAAATGTCCGCAAATTAAATGAAACTGGGAGTGAATGGCAGAGTTTCACTGTATTCTCTTTAGACTGTGATACTGAGCTTTTATTTTGTATACATTTATGTCCTAGGTGTGATGTATTTTGCATGGGAGAGGTAACTGCAAATTTGTTTGACAAAGTGTATGGTTTTATGTGGACAATTCATGGGTATTTGGCTGATATTTTCTCTAGGCAAACTTTAGTATTTGACACCACTAGTGTTAATTAAACAATATAAATTTCTTAGATTTCTTGGATTTCTCTCCCTTTCCTTTCTTCTTGTCACTTTTCTCTTCATTTCACATGATAGCTGGAAAAAAATGTATAAAATTGTTAGGCTGAGATGGCACGGTGGTTAACACGAGAGCCTCACATCAAAGTTTTCTAGTGTGATTCCTAGGTGAGATGCTTTCTCTGTGGAGTCTGCATGTTTTAACTGTGCCCATGTGGGCTTTTGCTGAATGGTGTGATTTTCTCCCAAATCCCAAAGAGTTGTCACAGGTGAATAGATGATCTTACAGTTTGCCCATAGGTAAGTGTGTGTGTATGTGTGTGTGTGTGTGTGTGTGTGTGTGTGTGTGTGTGTGTGTCTATGCGTCAGACATGGCCATTTACTTTCTGGGACAAACTGTCATTTATAAAATGAATGCCGTACCTCCAAAATGCAGTCTTGTTAATTCTGTAGCAGATGCTGCCCTTTCCATTTTACTGACTTAGTACTGATGTTCATTTTTAGACAGATTGTCCCCAGCTAACAAGACAATTTAGAATGGTGTATGTAGAGTTTCTGAAAGTTTGAGAGTCAAAAGACACTTAAAAAAGCATGCATGAGTGACTGACTACTGCTTTATCAAGAGGCATGATGTTCATCCTTCCTGCCACTGAGGAAACTCAGCGTTCAGATATTTCTCTGAAAGTAAATGTCTACAGCCTGTTTGGATCCTCTTGTTTGTTCTTGTAGCCTGGGAAGGAAATCAGCTTTTTTTAACCTTTTGCATCTTGTTAGCAAGAAAGCAATAACAGCTTTATACCTATTAATGTCAGTACACTTATATATACACTTGATCTGCTAGCTCTCTGTGCGAATGGGATAATCTGTACTAGAGTGAAAGTAATAAACAGATGCAAGATATGATGGACATAAGCTAACATAATCCTTGTGTCTGAATGCATGCTTATACTATGACAGTCAAACTTTGTTAAAGAGTCTGAACTGGTTCAGCTTGAATTCATACTGTGTGGTTTAAAGGGATTACATGGTACAGACAACAAAGGGCAAGAACAGAATTATGTTTATTGAGGATTTTTAATAGAAATGGGCAGAACATGAACCAAATGGTACAAGAACATTAAAACGTATCAGACTACTTTTTTAACTGCAGTTACCTTAAACTGAATGACTGATACTCATTCACTTTAAAGAACTGTCAAGTAGTTTGTGTAAGAATTGAAAGACTGTAGTATACTGGAATTAACTAGAAACAATTGAAATGAGACGGAAACAAAGGTCTTTATTTGTTAATTACCCAAACTTGTACTGAACAGGTGCCAGTCTCTCCTTTATGGGCCAAGGCTTGTGTACTTTACAGAATGAATTTTACAAAAACTATAGTTTATTTAATGAGGTTTTATTAAATGTTATCAGTATTCAAATACTGACTTCAACAACAGTGCTGACAAACAATAACAGTCTGTAGAAATCTTGTAAAGTAAATGTGTTATCTGTATAGTAACCCACAAAAAGTTATATGTGGCAAATGAATCCGTTAAACTATTGGCTATGGGTTGTAGGGTGGGTAGTGTGTTCTGAAAAAAAACTGTGAAGTCTGAATTCTTAGAAGTAGAAAGTATTTATTCATGGTATAATTTAAGGGTAAATAACTGTGTACATAGAGAATTTTCTTTTCCTCTTATTTCTAATCATTCTCACTCAGATTCTTAACATTTCAATTTATTAGCATTTAAAACCAAAACTGACAGTTAAACCACATTTAAAGCCAATATATTATTATTAGAGTGCTATGTACTAGAAATATTTCATTATTTTACTAATTACCTCATGAAAGAGTTATATCTACAGGTGGCCAAGGTGAAATTCCCCATGCAACAATTGCCTGAAGCAGATGCCGAGGAACACTATGCTGATTTCTGTTTTCAATAGGAAATCATTGCCAGTGCAATTTCTAAATGTGCACCAGGCCTGCTTCCCTTCTTTTGGGAGACTTCTCCCTTCCTTGAATGGGTGTAACTACAGAGCTGGTATATATATATATATATATATATATATATATATATATATATATATGCGTGTGTGTGTGTGTATATACATATATATATATATATATATATATATATATATATATATATATATACTTGGGGGATGTGAATGGCTTGACCCCTGCAAAAAACATTTACACTTTGCTTGTTTGCTCTAACATGTTTTAGACAGTTTTCATTGTTTCTGAAGCTCAGATTTTCCCTATGATGGTTGTTACAGAACCTTGCCTAAAGTATGTTTGTTCTCGTCACTTTTAGAAAAAAATGTTGGAATTGAAGGCTGTAGTGCAGACAATCACTGTAAATTGTTTTCAGAAATAGCTTACTTATCTACTATTTTAAAATGTTTTAGCATACTATCATAATGCAGTTGTGTGTAAATCTGTGCATGAAGTATTCTCTTAATGTTTAAAGTTCTAAAGTCTGTAGATTCTGAAGTCTGCATTCAGAGTCAGCAGTTTGTAGAATTATTACAGCATTTTAAGTTGTGGTACAACCACAGTCAATCAACCATTAAAACATTAAATGAAATGAGAAAATTAACATCAGGGATATCAGTGTATGCAGGGAAATCTGTTGTTTTTACATATAATGAAAATGGAAGAATTTGTGTCCAGTTTTATGTGGTATTAGTGATTAATAGATAAACGTTTCTCCTATGACTGCAATGTACTGTGCTATAATGTTTGCTCAACTAGGTATTGTTACCTGAAAAACAGCACTTGGATGTGATAAAGCAGTAGTGATGAGCTCCATAGCCATTCACAATGGAATAGTATATTTTCCAGCTGTCTCTCAGTTAAGCCTTGGTCATGAAGTAGTTTTCATTTGTAATGAGTTGAGAACCACTTACCTTTACCTTTTCCTTATGAGACACTTGTTTCCAGAAGTAGCAGTAATTTGTAACGAATGTAAATTCAAATATCTCTTGCCTCTGCTTGTCCTTTATAAGATAAATATTTCCTATCAGATTATGAAGTAGCAGTGATCCCTAGGGGCTACAAAACAAAAGATACCCAAAGCACATGGCATTTACATGAAGTAAATAAAATACAGCTGTTGTCTGGCACTCGCTCTGCAGGCAAAGAAGTAGTACAATTCTTTTTACACTACTTATGTCTTAGTTACAGATGCAGGAGGTAAGGAATCAACACCTGCTTTTATTTAGTAGAGCACAAAGATTTACAAGATTTTTCAAAAGTAAGAAAATGCAGCAACAGGTAGAAAATCAATGCAACAACTCAGTAATTAAATTTTCGCTACTAGAAACATTTTAGTTCATTGACTATTTCAGTAGAAATGCTAAGTCAACGTACAACCACAGGACAGTTCTTTAGTGTATCTTGCAGTTAAGCAGTACTCAAAGAAGGAGTAAAAGTCTTTACTAGTATCACACACATGGACTTCCACTGGGGGATTTTTTTTTCTGCCATACATTTCTGGCTGGCAGCCCAAAGTCACAGAAAATAATTTATTTCCAGCTTTCTCTTATCTGGCAACTCTGGGGCTTTACTATCAGGACTTCTGCTAGCAAAACCAGCCTTGCCTGCCATCTTGAAGCCAACTGCTCTAGCATCAATTCATCTTTCCCTAACAAAAATTAGGGACAGAGACTCTAACACCTATTTTATAGCCAGACATTTCCTACATTTATAGATTGTCGTGTTTGAGCTCTGTTTAAATTTCTTCTCATATAGCAAACTATATGTTACTTATTCCATAGCTTTTGAGTAAACATTGCCCCCAACCCAAGCTCAGATCATCTGTATAAATGGTGAACATTATGGAAAAATCAAGGGAGACAAGTTCCGTACAAAAGCTTAGCTTCAGCCTAAGGGGCAATATGGATTCTTTCGATAGATGAGGAGACATGATAAAAAAATTTTGAACTTCTTAACAACATGTAAAGGATTGAAGATCAAAGTCTGAAATTCAAAATGCAAATACTGATTATTTGATAACAGTTTAGTTATTAGTATTATATAAGATAAACATTTTTGTTTATGATTGTACCAGTAATTAGTGCAAAAAGATTATGTGCACCGTGCATGAGGGTCGCACATTCTGTATTATCTAGAAATGACAAGACTTTCTTTGTAGTAAATATTGCTCTTTTTTGAAAAAAATGCTTAAGCCTTTGAAATGCTTCATCAGTTTCCAGTGTTCTCCTGACATCTTCTGGCTTCTTTTACTTAGTCAGATTCATGAGAGCATATACATCAGAAATAAACTGGAAAATCAATTTTCTATAATATCTGACAGGACCTAAAAAAAAAAAACATCGTCTCCGTCATTTTGTTGTGGAAGAACTGGACATTCCCTTACAGCTTAACCTCTTCTGTTTGTCATCTACTTCTTGGATCTGCATACCATTAACCCAGACATGCGGTTAATTAAATTTGCTGATGATTGGGAGTTGGTGCTCACTCAGCATCCAATACCATATTAATATGACAAGGGCTAAACCCTACAGATGAATGGTGTATTACAAATGGGATTGAATTGGATGTGAAGAAGTTAGCACTGTAAGATTTAGTAAACAAATTTCAACAGCAGTATACTTTATAGGCAGAATCCCCCTATCTGATGTAGTTGTCCCAGATCTCAGCACCTTTATAGATACTACCCTCTATTTATACCAACACTTAGCAAAAGTAGCCTAGGACATCTGTATGTCTAGCCCAGATAATAACTAAATGTATCTCATCCAAGTCAAGAGTAGTTATCATTCCTCTACACTCTGCCCTGATCAGGTCAGTTATCGAATATCCCTTTTAATGTGCATCTATCCAATCATACAGCTAGAAAGGCCTCAGAGGTTCCTAACTAAAAACATCACTAGAATATAGGCCTTCAGCTACCATCATTCTCTGCATCTTATAGATTCCTATGTAGTGATTTATGTGTGGCATTCTGTGCAGTTAAGGACCCAGTCCCTCTTGATTTCATGTACCACAACTAAACAATTGGATCTATAATTAAAAAATAGACCTCCACCAACAAAAAGAGCCATTGGAGGAAGAGATGTTTTTTCTCAATGCTTCCCCATCTCTGAAATAATCTTCTGCTATACGTATATATATATATATATATATATATATATATATATATATATATATGAAACAGAGTGATACCCTTGTTTCTTTTAAGGCAAACCATGAGAATTGGATAAGCACCTTTAAATTCATCTCAGACCTGATTTATTATGCTGTTCTGGAGGCAGGTGATACCTTATGAAGTTGGCTATTGCCATGGTGAATGTGGTCCATCGATCTCTAGGAAATCTATGAAACTCTGCAAAATGTAGTTACATAATGATGATGCTACAATATATACAACAAATATATAGTACGGTAATTCGTTGCTCAGAGTAAGATGGATGGGGAGGGACAGGAACTGAAGGCTGTGGGAGATGGCGACAAACAGAGAAGAGTAAAGAAAAGCAGGGGAGTGAAGAGGAGAAGGTAAATGAAGTGAGATGAGTTGATGTGTAGCAATTTTGACTTAAACAACTATATCAACTCATTGAACTACACAGAAAGCATGAGCATTTAGCTTTTTCTTTGAGGTACTTTTTCTGTTTATCCCAGAAGTGAGGTTATGACTGAAGAGTTTTTAGAATGGAAATGATTTCCGAAGCCATAGGCCACTTAGTGGAAAGCTGTGTTTGATGCAGTGAAGTCTGTAACATGACTACTCTTCATAGTTTTCACTTTAACCTTTCAGCACAGCCTTCTTATGTGATGATACCCAAACTATTAGGCCTACCCTGAGGTAGTTGTGATGCCACATGTAGTGCCTGGCTAAAGCCAGCTAAGTTAAAAATGTATTTGTTATTCTCCCTCTCCTCTCTTTTTCATTTGTAGTCTGTGTCTCTCCTCAGGACTTAGTAGTATATGACTTTTTGAATATAAACGAATAGTGAATATCTTGTGAAGTGTGTTGGATCTTCAGACTTGTGTTTTTCTCTTATGACTGTGGACTTAATGGTTTGCATATCACAAAGCCACATTAGGGTAGAGCCAAGGGAAGGAACCAGACTTGAATATGTATTGGAAATTAAGCTTTCATTCCCGACGAAACATTGCCATGAAAAGTAAAATAATTGGCTTAGCTACTTGATTTTCTTCATTGTCAGGGAAATGATGTCATGTGATGACCGCTGCGGCTGTTCAAAACATTGTATATAAATGTGCTGTGGTATGCCGGAAGGAAATTGACGCTGTTTTGTTTATGGTGGATCTACCTGTGAGCACTAGTTATTATTTATATAATGTTTTATAGTTATGGACAGTATTTCTAAGACATAATATAGCCAGGGAAGTGTATGCATCCTGTCTATTTTATTGCCTTTTATTTTATTTCTCTGTGTGTGTCACCCAATGTATATTTTAATCTATATTTGCACTGTTTTCTTTATTATTTATGTAAAATTAACGCATTAACCTTTAAGCTCTTGTGGCTGGTATCCATTATTTATTACACATATGTATGCACTGTTTATCTGTGAAAAGACTAAGCATTATTTACACTGTTGTTTAATAAGCTGTGTGGCACATCTCCCATTAGCCTGCTCTGACTGAGTACTACTGAAAGAGACTAATAAGTATGATTCATGATTTCATATTTTGCTTTATTAAGGACAGCCAAGTAGATGGGTCTCTTTGGCCATAACCATAGTGATGGTAGTACTAGCATGTCTAGGAGAAAACTAGAGGGAATTGGAGAATTATGCCAGCATTCCCCAGGAAGTGTGTGTGTGTGTCTGTGTGTGCGTGTGTCTGTGTGTGTGTGTAAATATCAATTTGTGTGAAAGGCAGTTACCATGGATAATGTTGTACAGGAAGATACTGGTTCATAGGAAGGGCAGAGAGAAAAGTCCCTGGGAGTGCTTGATTAAAGCCTCAGCTCTGTAAGAAACTTGTATACATTCCAGATTGGGTTTGAATATTGAATCCCATGTTCAGGACAGCAGTGCATATTCCCTTTATTCTGTTGCAGCCTGGTTATATCTTATGAATTAAGTATTGAACAGACTTGTGTGCACTTTCTTTTATTTTTAATTTTATTTTTTATTTTTGTCATTGTTTACAAATAATCTGACTGGGATAATACTCTATTTTCAGCAGGGGGACAAGGAGAAAAGCTCCACAATAAAGTACAAATTACAGAGCTTTAACTACAAGTTTAGTACACTTCCAAAACAGTAGTAGAACTATATTCTAAAAACATAATTGTATAAAAAGTTCTAGGGTTAATAGTATTATACATTTAACCATATTATGCATATATTTGTAAGGCTAGCAGTAGTAACGTGACCATATAAAGAAGAAGAGCTAGAAAGAAAGTAAAAACAATAAACATGAAATTACATGTGGATATTATAAAAGAAAGATTTGATCTGGAAGGTTAAGATATACTATATTAATGTGACAGAATTTTAGGATAGCCTATTCTATTATGACAGAGAAGGGAATAGTGTCTAGATGAGGGGAAATATTTAAAATAATAGAGACAATAGTAATAAAATTGACAGAAGTAGATTTAGGTATATTGGAGTGAATCTAGGGTATGTAAGGAGCATATCCAGAATTTGGAGAGGTGCTTTTTAAGTATATATTTGAAATTTTGTAGGTTTGGGATGAGCCTTAGGTAGAAAGAGATGGTGTTCCATATTTTGGGGACATAGCTACCATGTAATAAATACCTTGCTGATTTCTTAGCTTTGGTGGTATTAAGGAGAGATTGATTGCTAGAGTGTAAATGTTTTGTGGGACAGTAGTAGTGGTGTGTTTTGAAGGGGAGGATATTTTTCAATTTGTTAGAAAAAAGTATGTGTGGTGATTAATTGAGAATTACCATTTCATTTCTTTTAGGGCAAGGTAATGCTGTGGGTAGGAAGGAAGATTTCAGGCAAATGTTGCTATTTTATTGTAACGTTCTTAATTGGCTTTTAAGCTGACATTTAGGTTACTAAACATGGGGGATGCATAGATTACTGGTGGCAGTAAAGTAAATAAATTATATGTTTTTTTCCGGCGTTGTTAGTAAGGTAGTATTTGATTCTGTATGAAGTTCCTTGCTTTGGATGTTTTTTTTTTTTTTTTAATGTATGATACATGTTGGTCAAGGTTCAAGTTATCTGTTATGACTTCAAACAATTTGGTTTGGGTTACAAATTCTAGTGGAATGTTATTGCTAAAGATGGCAGTAAAGCGATGCTTTTACTCTGAGATATTTTTAGGGGTAAAAAGTATAAATTTAGTTTTATAGGGGTTAAGAAGGAGCTGGGAGTTTGATAGGCAGGATTCTGTAAAGCAGAAGTAGTCCTGTGTAATTTTTTCTAGTAAAAACAGGGAATGAGCTGAGCAGATGAGGGCAGAATAATGTGCTTATTGGATTATGGAGGCATTTCCTGAAGTAGTGTGAAGTGAGTTAGTGTGTATGTTAAAAAGCAGTAGACCAAGGATGGATCCCTGTGGCATACCTATAGTGACAGGAAGGAAGGAGGCGTTATGTTTTTTTGCCATTTTATGCCTGGAGTCTGCCAGAGAGGTAGTTCTAAAATCATGATAATACAGAGTGAGAGAGTTTTAAGGAGGAAAGCTCAGACAGTCATTTTTGTTGGGGATTGGGGAGCAGTAGCAAATGCTTTCAATAAATCTAGAAAGACAGCAGAAGCAAAGTAGCCTTTGTTCCTTTCAGTGTTGATCCTGTTTATAAAGCTAATAAGGGCGGTGGTTGTACTATGCTTGGGTCTAAAGCCATGTTGCATGTTTGTAATGAGACCATTATTTGTAAGATCATTCATAAGTTGCGAGTGAATGCAGTTCTCCAGGATCTTAGCCAGTGGTGAGGGTATTGCTATGGGCTGCTAATTAGAGAATTCTGTGGATGTACCTCTTTTGTGTAGGGGTATGATATATGAAGTTTTCTACAGAGTAGGGATTTGGCTTTTGGTTATGAAATAGTTGACAAGTACAGCTATGGGATATAATAATAATTCAGCAGCAATTGTGAGATATTCAGAGGTAAGGTTATCTGAGGTGAAGGAAGAGGGTTTTAATTTTTAAAGATCCTTTTTAATGGTAGAAATCCAAATGGGTTGAAAAAAGTGGCAGGTTTTCAGAAATTATTTGGAGAGAGAAAGAGTGAGAGGTTATTAGGGTTACTTTTAAGTAGCTTAAGGACTCATTGGATAAAGCTGGCTATTGAATCTGTGCTGTTGCTACTTTTGCGTGATGGTTTGGAAGTCTGACCTGCTTTGTGTAGCTTATTAACAGATTTCCAAAAGAGTTTGGGGTTATTCTGGTGTCTTTTCTCTATAGGGTGGCTCTTCTACCGAACCATCGAACTACAGACCAATAGCAATATTGTCTCCATTAGCCAAAATCATGGAAAGATGTGTTCATAAACAACTTCTTCACTATCTTACCCTAAACAACCTATTGACCAAGTCTCAACATGGTTTCAGACCCCACCATAGTACGACCACCGCCCTCCTTTCCTTTACTGACACAGTTAATCAAAACCGGAACAACAAAAAAATATCTTCTGCTCTCTTCCTGGACTTGTCAAAAGCCTTTGATATGGTCAATCACCAGTTACTTCTCCACACTCTGAAAACCTTACACCTCAATAATCCAGCCCTTAGCTGGTTCCACGCTTATCTCTCTGGAAGGCAACAAGCAGTCCAATGGCAAAATAAGCTATCTCAACTGCTGCCAAATACTATAGGAGTTCCCCAAGGCTCAATACTTGGTCCCCTTCTTTTTTCAGTATTCATAAATGAACTTCACTCAGTTATCCCCAAAGCCACCTGCATCCAATACAGATGACTCC
Source organism: Protopterus annectens (assembly GCF_019279795.1). Lineage (NCBI taxonomy): Eukaryota > Metazoa > Chordata > Ceratodontiformes > Protopteridae > Protopterus > Protopterus annectens. The sequence goes on along the minus strand of NC_056726.1, from coordinate 1,347,511,549 downwards.
ACCCTTATTTGCTCAGATGTCTCTCTCCCCGATTTACAAATAGCCACCCAACTTTGCTTTACTATAGTAGAAAAATGGCTCTCTGAGCGGAAACTCATCCTAAACCCAAAAAAAACTAAGTTACTACTATTTTTTCCTACCTCAGCCCCTCCTCCCTTGCATCTCACTTTACAATCGAATAATAGTTCCTTCACCATTCAATCCAATAATGGTACCATCATTGTGCCTGGTACCAATACAAAACTATTAGGCGTTATAATTGACAACAAACTTAAATTTGATTTGCATATCAGTCAAACCATAAAGTCTGTAAACAAGAAACTTGGATCCCTGTATAGAATAAAGAACTTTCTAATCCCCTCTGCCAAACTAGCCATTGCTCGCACGCACCTCCTCTCCACCCTATTATATGCCTCTCCTGTACTTTCCCACCTCAATAAACGTGATATTAATAAATTATCTGTTTCTTATAATCACAATGCCAGATTTGTAACAGGAGCACCTTATAGAACACATCACTGCCTTAACTTAAGGAAACTTGACTGGTTAGAACTACCTAATCTTCTCAAAATGAACCAACTCACTGAAGCATTTAAAATCATTAAACAACCTGACAAAACCCCATCACTTAATAAACTACTGATCCCTTACTCCAATCTTAGCTGTCTACACTCCTCAAACAGACTTCTGGTACATACCACCAAATCTAACAATTTGGGAGGTGAGGCTCTCTTCGCCAATTCTATAGGAAAGCTTTGGAATTCCCTCCCTAATAACCTAAGACTTATTACTTCCCTTGGTCTATTCAAAAAGAATCTTAAACACTATTTTAACATACAATGGCTATGCCCATGTGATAAACCAGATTAGTTGCCTTAGATAGATAACAATTTCCCTAACTGGGAATCCAGGGTTGTTTGATTTAACCAAATTCTAAATTATGCTGACCACTATCCTTTTTTTTTGTTGGTTTCACAATAGACAGTTTCTTCTTGGTCCTTCTGAATTCTATAAAGAACCAGTCACTGTACTGAAAATTGTAACATCTTTGTCTACTGAGTTTTGCTTAATGTTATAGTTGCCAAATGTATCTAATTAAGTAATGCATAATGATATGTAAACCTGTATGTCTCTCCTTCCTCTATGTGTATTGTAACTTACTTGTATTGTCTTCTCTGTGGAGCTTTTCTCCCCGGGCCTCCGCTGAAAATGGACATATATCCAGTCGGACTATCCCGGTCAACAAATGTAAAATAAAATAAATAAAATAAATAGTATAATAATAGGGCTGCTTCTCATTGTTTAATTGACACTTGGTAAGATTTCTCAGCTGCTTGAATGTATCATGAGTAGATTGAATGCTATTTTGTGTCTATAGCTTCCATACCCTATATCTTTTAACATTAATTATTTTGTTTATTTTTTAGCCATTTTTTTGACATAATATGCTTACAGTTAAATAGTTATTACAAAACCTAATAGAGAAGAACAACTTACCAAGTAAAAACTCAACTCCACTTCATACATAGTGCAAATATTTGGACATATATAACAAGTTGAATAAGACCATTGCCAAGAGTTAAGTCTTCACAGGTTGCAGTTCATAGAGATGACAGTAAACACACTGAGTACACTCTTTGGAACAAAGATGACTAGTTAATATAGCCTAGGCAAAAACATATTTGTCTTTTATCCAAAAAACACATTTTACTAATTCCTTCTGTCTGAACATAGTCAAGGTATGCTGGGGAGTGGAAGGGGGAAAGGACTAGTTTAGCCTGGGGTAGTACAGGAGCAGATCCAAATCTTATTTAGGTAGCCTTTTAGTAGTTGTTTGAAGCTGAATAAGATAGGATCATAGGACATTACTAGGCTAATGGCGCTATGGCCTTTATAAGCCTAGCTAAGTTCTACCCTTATTTCCACGATCAGTACCTATTGCCCTTGTCCAAGAGAGACACAAGTAAATCCCCCCAGGGTGAATTTATGGTTACCCATCCAGTCGTCCAGATTACTTTTGAAGAGGGCCGATGAGGTGCTTTGTTTGACATGAAGTGAGAGTCTGTTTCAAAGGTGTGGTAACCTCTGAGAGACAAATCTGTCCCACCACCAGGTTCTATTAATTTCACACACCAGGTTGAGGTCTTTAGCGAGAGTGTAAACCATGTGCCATTTGACTTGCGGATATGCAGCATTTCCAATAAACCAGGGTCAAAGATTGCCCTATACGCAAGGCAGAGATTGTCTCTGGGTAGTCTGTATGAGACAGAATAAAGTGACAGTGAGTTCAGATGATCATAGGAAAGATGCTGAAAACATTGAATTTTCCTTGTGAGGAACCTTTGTGGTCTATCCAGTTGCTGCAGGCGCTTGGACAGGTACATACCAGAAGGAGCGTTGTACTCAGTTGTTGGTCAAATGGAGGAAGAGTACAGGGAGGTTATAACGTCTTTTTTTCTGGAGGCAAAGCCCTTATTTATGAGATGAGCAATATAGAATGCCCTTCTTACCACTGTAGAGACATGGTGATCAATGGTAAGTTTTCCGTCAACCTATGTGCCCAGGTATCTGTCAAAAGATTTTGTACTCTTAACATATACTGGAAGAATCACGCAGATAAAAATAAGCAAAAAGGTTTATTTTACATGCATGGAGACATGCTACAAAGTACATGGTATGTCAGCAGCATATTTACTGGAATAAAAAGCTAATGGTCTCAACTTATCTCCATAGGTTTGCAACTGAACCGATGTCATAAAGCCCTGCTTACAATCTACTGTCTGAACAAAGGGTTTTGTATAGTCAGGGAAGCTAAGTGTTGCAGATCCTGCTATCAATTGTTTTACCCTAGTAAATGCCTGTATTGCCTAATCTGTCCATTGCAGCGCGTCATGTGCTGCCATGGGAAGTGCGAAAATAAGTTTCGAAAGTGGACTTACTTCCTCTGCATAGTTGGGAATCCAACTATGACAAAAATGTGTTATTTCTAAAAATGACATCATTTCTTTTTTTGTGCTGGGCATTGGTGCCTGTAAAATGGCTTATTTTCTACAGTTATCTAGTTGTCTACCAGCAATTGAAATGGTATAGCCTAGATACCGTACTTCAGTTTTACAAAATTGTAATTTAGATTTATTTACCTTATGTCCCTCTTTCGCCAGAAAATGCAATAACCGAATAGTTTCGGACTCACAGACAGCCTCCATGGGTGCAGCCAGTAAGATGTCGTCCACGTACAATAGTAGATGACAGCCATGCTCTGGTTGAAACTGTGCCAGGTTTGTCGACATTTCTTGCGAAAAGATTGTAGGGCTTTCACAATATCCCTGCGGCAGTCGTGTGTATGTGTACCGCTTGCTCATAAACGTAAAGGCGAACCAAAACCTACTATCTTCCTGTAGGGGAATAGAAAAGAATGCGTTACTAATGTCAATAACAGAAAAATACTTATCTGTGGGAAGGATATCATTTAACAAAACAGATGGATCTGGGACCACAGGAGCCCTTGGCACTACAGCAGCATTTACAGCCTGCAGATCCTGTACCATTCTCCATGTCCCGTCCGGTTTCCTTACTGGGAACAAGGGTGTGTTACACGGTGAATCTGTACATGGAATTAAAACCCCAGCTCTCAGTAGAGCCGTGATCACTGGAAAAATGCCTTCTTCTGCCTTTTTACTTAATGGATACTGACGCTTATGAGGTCTAAAATCGGATTTTGGAGTTATTTTAACCTGTCCTGCTGTTTTCATTAGCCCAATGTCATGCTGTCCTAGGGACCATAAGGATTTTGGTACTGACTGTAGTTTCAATTTTTCTTGTGGGGTCAGAAAGCATAGTCAGGATGGCATGCCTCCTGTCGGTGTTAACCGATCTTCTTGAAGATGTACCATTGGTCTGACCTGGGTCACCCAATTTAACTTCTGTACCTGAACCCCCTTACCTGCCAGCTGTTCCGGTGTCATCTTTGACCAATCGGTAACCTTTTTCCCAACTATATACCATGCTGTTTGTTCTTCCCTAGTCACAGATACATGTGGGATTGAGGCATTTTGAAAAAGCTGTTGCATGTCTCTTGTGAGACTACAAGTAACTGCGGAGTTCCCTGCCCTGTCCCAATAAAGATTTTGTAATAGGATCCTGGTCACCTTGTGTTTAAAAAATTGTTCCTCATACTTGGGATCAGGTCCCACATTTTTCCTGTAATACATTGTACAGTGTAGTTGTTTGGCAGCCTCTGGTAACTGAATAGCCGTACTATATTTGCTCAAAGCTAGGTTAGTTAACTCATTGGCCACGCTTTGTGGTCCTGTTTCAATAAGATCATTACTATACCAGTAATGTAAATCCCCTTGCCCTACCTGCAACATTTCATCCTGGATTTTTATACGCTTAGCCAAGATTCCTGATGCAGTTGGTACTGCTGCTATTCTAAAAACATGCATCAAATCCCTTCCTAATAAGTTAACAGGGCAAATCCGGGAGACAATCACCCAAAGTCTAATAGTTTGATTAGTTTCAGGGTCCGTAAACCATAAAGGTTTAGACAAAGGTTCCTTATAAATGCGGCCATCGGCCGCTTTGACTAATACATAGTCATCAGTAGTCACATTGGACGGCACTGCAGTGTGTTTCAATAAGGTCCTAGAAACCCCTGAGTCACATAGAAATTCTACGTCCCTCCCTTCAACCTGTAATATGATTACCGGTTGCACTTCTAACTGCATAGTCGTAGCTAGAGCCGTCAGGCTAACAACCTGATATTCACCTTTTTCTGAAAAATAAAGGTTATCTCATGTTCCCATCCTGCACATTCCCTTTTACCTTCTTTATTTACATCCTCAAAATCATCCTCATTTTGTATTACTGACTCTTGCCAGTCGACCTCAGCACCTGGGTCCGGTTCGTCCGTGCTGCCATCATATAGTCATGCTGAACTATGATCTGGAGCAGCAGCGGATTTCCCGGGATTCCGGCAATCTCTTGCGAAATGCCCCTTCTTACTGTATTTAAAACATTTCCCCCTCTTTTGTCTGCCTTCGTAATCTTCAAAATGTCCTACATTCCCTCTCCCTCTGCCTCTACCCCGTCCCCTTCCTCTACCTCTGTTGGACAGAGCTTACATTAACATAAGTGTTTCATCCGCGCTCACCGTAAAGGTTTGAGCCTGTTTTCTTTTCTTTTCCTCAAGATATTTTTCTGCATGTAAGGGGATATGAGTCTGTGGACAGGGTATGTACTTTAGCTTCTTTTTGTTTTTACTCTGATTTGTCTATACTACGGTTACGTAGTTCCAGAGTCTCCTCTGCTTGTTTTTTGTAAAACTACGTTGGGTATTTTTCCCTGCTTCTCTACCTCCTGTAAAACTATGGAGGACACCTTTTCTTGATTTTCTGCTTCTTTTTCCTGATACTGGGGTGGACCGACCATTTCTTTAGGGACTTCTGGATACAAGGGTGGGGCTGTCGGTTTACGACAGACAACAGATGTCTCGCCATCTTCTTTATGGACAAAAAATGCACCTTTTTGCACTCGAGCCACCACTTTCCTTATTCAAAAATTGTTCCCTATGCCTCTTATTAGCTTCTTTTAACCATTTCTGTGCTTGAGGGAATCCCACCTTTACTTGATTTTTAACTTTGCCTCCTGCGTCCCTACGCAGATCTCTCACCAAATTTTGACATTCTGATCTATTTAAGTTACCACTAAATCCATAATTTGTCTTTCATTTTTTATGTATTTTAAGTTTTTTTTTTTTTCTTGGATGTAATTTAAACATATATTCCTCATCTTCAGTCCTTTTATTTAAGCAGCCCTTACTAGCACAACAACTGCTTCCTATTCCCATTTTTCTTATTTAAAAGAAAAACTGTTTCCTTTTCCTGAGATCTCTACCGGTCTTTTGTAAAATTTAAACAAAATAAATTCCTTTATGACTAGCCCCTTAAAAAAAAGTACTTTTATAAATGTAAAAGCTTACCTTACTGCGGATCTTCCGCCCCGTTCGTCACCGTCCCACGGATCGAATCTAAGAGTGACTGGCCTCTACTTACGACTTCTTTGTTGGAGGTCTTTCCGTTCAAGGGAGCCCAAGATTCGTTCTCCCCTCCTGTACAGGTTTTTCAGTCCATCTTATGCGATTCGTACCGTGAAGAGGTGGCCCCACGTTGGGCACCAGAAATGTCAAAAGATTTTGTACTCTTAACATATACTGGAAGAATCACGCAGATAAAAATAAGCAAAAAGGTTTATTTTACATGCATGGAGACATGCTACAAAGTACATGGTATGTCAGCAGTCTAATTTCTGTAGACTTCACATGGGTTTTTATACCCTTCTCTGCACGTACACAATAGCTGGTTACTAGACAAGGAATTTCAGTCAAGGCTATAAATTCACATACTGGAGCCTTAGATGGTCAGAGGTCAGTCACAAGATAAGCTTGTGCCTGGACCAAGGTAACATCTGTGCATTCCTCTTTGGTCAGCAAATTCTTTGCAAGAAAAACAGCTTATTTTAACTTGCTTCTTTGCACGCAATGCAATTTCACATTTTAACCCTTACTATACATGATACAAAGATGTTGAACACAAAGATTCTTACTACAGTATCTCACCACTGAGTGCTTACTTAGGGTGTTGTTATTGATGGAGTAGTTAGCAGGAAAATCGCCCTTACCAAAAGGGGTGATAGCACATTTCTTTTGTATTGGGTTTAAGGCAATGAATTTGACACCAGTCATTTGTTTGTGTAAGACCCTCTTGTAGGATGTTGGCATAGTTTGGAGATTCTATGACCTGTTCCAGTTTGCTGTTGTCAGATGACTTTGTCAGCAGCAGAACTTTAGCTTTTGCTTGTACCTCGGAGAAATCAACTCCAAATAGTAGAGGTCCAAGGACTGATCCCTGTGGAACAACATTGCTTATGGGTCTGCTGCTGGAGGTAGATTCCCACATTTTGACTGTATGGGTTCTATCAGTGAGTCAATTGGTGACCCACCTAATGATATAAGGGTTGATACCTATCTGGGTGAGTTTGTCAATTATGTCTGAGTGGGGTATAGTGTCAAAAGCCTTGGCCAAGCCTAGGCAGGTTGTATGCACATATTTCCCTGAGTCCATGGCCTTGCTGACTGTCTCAAATAATTCCACAAGGTTTAACAGGTATGATCTTCCTCTGGCAAATCTAAACTGAGTGGGGTAAAGTGTTTGGAGATTATCTATGTCTTTGCTGAGAAGGTGCATGATGATTTGCTACATGGCCTTGCAGAAAAGGCTAGTCTGATTACTAGGTCTGTAGTTCCCGGGATCAGTGGAAGCACCACCTCTGTGCAAGGGGATAACAGTGGCCATTTTCTATTCATCTGGGACAAAGCCAGTGCTTAGACTATGATTAAAAAGACTAGCCAATGGTGCTGCTAATCCTTGTTGGAGCCCATGTAGGATGCAGCTATGTATGTTATCAGGTCCCATAGATGCTGTATTTTTGGTCCTGAAGAGGGCATTTATGACCCGTTCTTTAGAGATACAAGGCAGGAGACAGGTGGTAGAGATGTCATGGGGTACATATGGAGGGGACAGTGGAGTGAAGTTTTCACAGAACCTGTTGGCTAATAGGTAGTTCTTGCTATTAGTTTACCCTTGGTTGGCAGTGGAGAGATTCAAACCTCATTGGTGCTAGCCATCTTGCTGTCAAAGGTGGTGGTATCCTGTCTTCTAGAGGTCACATCTGATGAGGTGGTCACATCTCTCCTATAATATTGGTAGCAGTGGTGGGTGCCAGCTTTATGTCATCCAGGCCGGTATGTTTATGGAGGTGTTGTGGGTTACAACATCTAAAGACTACCCCATACCATCCACAGAAAAATGGACTGGAGAAGGGGTTTAACTCTGCACTGAAGACCATGGCAAAGGTATTCCAGACCAGTTTAAGAAGGAGTAGAATAAGTATCTACCCTGTCTTCTGCTTTCATACAGGGAGTTGGCCCAGAAATCAACAGATTTTCCACTATTTGAGCTACTGTCTAGTCACAAAGTAAGAGGGGCCCCTGAATTTAACTCAGAATTAAAGTAAGCTTGAGGGTCATTGTTTTTCCCACAAGGAATCTTTTATGGAGTATGTCCTAAACCTCAGTACAAAACTTAGGGAGCTCATGGAGATGGCCCAGTACCACCTTGCATAGGCAAAGCACCAGCAAAAGGTCTGGCATGACTGGACAGCCGGATTCAGACTGTACTCTGTAGAACAACAAAGGATAGTGCTTATTACAGTGAGACACAACAAGCTGTAGGTAGTCTGGGGGGGGGGGGCATTTCACCATTATGAGAAGGAGTGAATGATGTCAACTACATGATAGAGCTATTACGCAGGAAGCAGAAACACAAACTCTGCCATGTTAACATGATAAAGCCATAACATGACAAAGGTATTTAGTATTAGCAGTGAGTTGAAGGATGAGTCAGATGGAGATCTGGAGGTCGACTTCCTCAATGTTGTTTGGTCTGTCATCTCAATGGAAGGAGTGGTCCTCTCCCCACAACAGCCTAGACAACTTTACACACCTGCACAGAAGCACAAATGGACATTACTACCACCATCTAAGTTTAATCAGCTTTCTACTGAACTGTCTAATGTAGGTTTTTCTGAACTGACAGTATTGTGCTGAACTATGTAGATATTTCAGTACAAAGGATAGTGAGGTAGGTATTACAACCAAGATGACTGAGTTTGTCTTTCATAATCTTCATAAACAATGAGAAATTTCTCAAAGTTGTCAGCAGATGTAATAAATGAGCAGTAGTATACTGACTCATTTCAAGTATACAACATCTGTAAAATAAACCAATATAATATCATCAGTAGATTGACACAGTAAAATCTTAGCTGAATTAATTGTTCTCAACATTCTGACCATATCTCATTCATCTGCAGTCTAACACGATACTTGCCAAGGTCTTTTTGTCCTCTTTCAGATAGCAATTAATGAACTCCAGGGGGAGAAAATTGGGATGTGCTATGTATTTATGCCTTGCTGTTTTCTTTCACTGCATATACTACACAAGTACTCAAAATTTAATTCTGAAAAAAAAATCAGGGCTTTGCTCAGGATCTCCTACTGCCAACATTATTATAGGTCTCACCCCAACATTTCTAAGCATTTTACTCAGCTAAAAAACTTTATGATTACTGTTCATGATTGCATTTTTTGGCTTTTGCTCCTATATGTTTACATGTATAATTTGTATTTGTACAGCACTGTTATCTGCTTATTGTTTTATGTTTATTTATAATCTGCTACAGCAGTTTTACTCCCTTGTCCTCCAGTGAAGTTTTTTTTTCCCCAGATGGACTTTTTGGGTAATCAAAATGCAAATAAATAAATAAATAACTTATTTATAATTCATATATACTTTACTTGTCCTAAATATACATTTTTCAAAGTACTGGCTTACACAAATATGCATATTTATAAGATATTTTTTCACACCTGCAATAAAATATTTATTTAAAAAAGAAACAGAAACAACAGAACCAAAAAGATATCCGACTTCTCACCTAAGCTTCATAGTCGTAGTACATATGCAACTTCCTATACAACATGAAAATCAGGCTGATACATGACTTCATGGAAATTGTGTTGTTCAACAACTACCTGTTCTATGATGGAGAAATCTACATACAAATTCAGGGGCTGGGAATGGGGTGGCGTGTGTTCCCATCTACGCTAACATGGTAGTGTGTACTTGGGAGAAAGACCATATTTTTAACTCTCCATTTGTTGATTGTTGGCTTAGTTATGACATATACATATTGTGGACTGACATGATGGACAAGTTAAATGATTTTTTTAAATACATCCAATCTCTTTTGCCCTTTTTGTCATTCACACATCATATCATTTCTCACGATGATGATGTCTTTGATGTCATGTTAAGAAAAAACAGGTTGTAGAGAATTTTTTTTTCAGGCTTGTACTTTAACATTCTCCAGCTTGTATCTTCATTAAAACAGTTTTACCCACACTTCCAAAAATGTAGCTTGGTGAAGGGCCAAAATCTTAGACTGGCATGTATGACTTCTGATTATGACTCCTTTATCAAACAAAGCAATAATCTACATGGTATTATTTTAGACCATGATTACCTTACAGACCTTTTACAAACCATCCAGGATGAAATAAATAGTGCTTGGTGCTCTCAATACATATCAGTCGTGAGACAAGAAAAGGAATGTGTTGTTTCTAAGACTGTGTTGTGAACTACGAGAAGGCAATGGCATTAAAATACAGCAATGTATCTGGAGGGATTAATAAATACTTGAAACAAAAACTGGAATTTATTTTCCCACTTTCCAGAAGTGGTAGGACATTTGGGTGATCAACCATTTATATAAAAGAGGCAAAAACTTTAAAGACAGGTTTGAAAGTGGGATTGAAAACAATACCACAGTGTGAGTTTTTCCACCAGTGAAATTATATTTTGGAGTGCAGCAACATTAGTATTGCTACCTGTAACAAAACCTACACATTTCGTAAACATTCTAATTTAAGTACCAGTCTTATATATCCGGTCAACTCTTGATCATTCTCCTCTTTTTACACAGGAAAAACTTAAAGCACACTAAGGAGGTGAATTTATGAACACATTCATGGCATTGCTATCAAAAAAGATACGAACACGCTTTGCAAGCATTCCCTTATATGTAAGACCTCAAATTTTAAGTTTTTTATATTGGACAATGTTCCCATTAATACCTGAAGTGGTCCCTGGGAAACCATGATAGACTACAGGGAACTCACTTGGCAGTTAAACTTGGATGCTGATCCACCCCCCCCTGCCTTAATGACAATATATCAGTATCTAGTGTACTCAAGCAGAGTTATAACTTTCAATCTCTTACATGACAAAAAGCATAATATGCAAATATTTTTACATTGTTTTAGCATTTAGTTGCTTGCTTTCTTTATTTAGACAAGCATTGTTTTGTCTGATGTAACCTGACTTTAATCACATGACTTGTTGAATGTTATTTAATAGTGGATTGCAAGTTTCTGTCATGCCTGATGAAGTCTTGACTGCTCTAAAGATGACAGTGCTTAACTGTGATATCATTGATGCATTTTACTTTATTTCTGAGTGTTTGGACTTACTTTAGCACAGTATTTCTGTTAATTGGTGTTCGTTGCTGTGATTTTTCCTTTGCCCTTTTGGTTCTCTGTCTAAAAGACCACCAAATAAGCAATGACATACATGGACTGTGCAATCAGCTTACTAAATAACAAGAACAAAAAAAGATCAGGATGTGATAGTTTGGACATGTAACATGTATGAACACCAACTGCCTGCCAGTAAAGTGGTTTACATGCATGAAGCTTGAAAACTGGAAAGTTCCAAAAATGGCACCAAAGAAATATGGACTAATCAGGTTGACGAATACTATATTCCACTCTTCCAGACGGTGGCTGATGCAGTGGTCATGGCCAGAAACAAAAAACAACGCAGACACATTGTTTGTGATACTGTCCCTTTGGTGGCTACAGCAAAGATTGAGATATTGTAGTAACACTCATAGTTCTAAGTACTAGTAGAAGTTTATTTACTGAATCATGAATTTCCTATCCACAGGCTCAAGCAGTATGTAGCTTGAGTCACCTGTACATCCTAAAGTGAGAATACATGGTATCTTGTCAGTAATAACAGCAGGAGGCCTAGAGTCAAGAAATGCAGTTTTTATTCATACTATTAACTTTAGGTTTATAGAGTGTCCTGTAATAGCTGCCATTATATCTCAAAGCTCAGATGTTCCATATGACCCACATAACAGGTATGCTGTTTCTATTCTGTCAGGCAATATGTTATGTTACTTTAGGCAATAGTAGCATAATTTCCAGTTAAAAGGCTTGGAAGAGATTTTATTTATCGATTTATTTATTTATTTTTATTTTACTTTTGCCTACCAGGAAAGTCCGACTTGATGAAGACCCATTTTCAGAGGATGCCCAGAGAGAAATGCTCCACATGTAACATAAAAAATACATAAAAACATGTTGTAACAACAAATGATGATGCAATATAATCAATATCTATTTTTAATAATATACATATTGAGGAAAACAATTTTCTCAGAGATACAGTATGTAAAGGTTACACAAGATTAAATGAGCTTGCAGAGATACTAATAGTCAGAACGAGGAGGATTATCATGAACAAGCAATTTTACAGCCACTTAGCCTGGACTAGTACAGATACAAAGCCAAGAGTCAGTAAGGAAGCTTTTAAGAGCATTTTTGAACTGATTGGTATTGATAGTCGTTCTAATAGTATGAGGAAGTGAATTCCAGGCTTTTGCTTCTTGGTGGGAGTATAGGATCATAGGAAGTTACTAGGCTATTGTCCCTGAGGCCCTTACAAGCCAAGCCAAGAATTTAGCCTAAGTCAGCACCTGATGCCCCTGTCCAGCAGGGACACAAGTGGAATTCTAGGGGTGTATTTTCTGTTTCCCATCCAGTTATCCAGGTTGCACTTAAACAGGGTTAATGATGTACTCTGCTTGATGTTGGTGGGAGTCTATTCCACAGAAGGGGGAGTCTCTGGCACACAAATCTGTCCAGCCAACAAGTCCTATTGATGTCACAGACCAAGTTGAGGTCACACTTATGGCTTACTTGAGTGGAGCTTGACTTGTAGATATGCAGCAGTACCATCACGGCAGGGTCTGAGATTGCTTTGTATGTCAGACAGAGGCCACCATTGAGGAGTCTCTAGGAGCCTGAGTAGAGGGACAGGGACTTTAGCCTATCTGTGTGGGGTAGATGTTTGAAGCCCTAGATTCTCCTGGTGGGGAACCTCTGTGGTCTCTCCAGATGCTGCATGTGCTTTGTGAGTACATGCCAAAAGGGGCATTATACTCAATAATGGGTCTTAAAAGGTAAGAATACAGGGATGTTATGACCTCCTTGTCTCTGGATGAGATACCCTTACTAATGAGGTGGGCCTCCTGTCTGAGTTCATGTAGGATGCAGCCTGGAATGTTATTTGGTCCCATGAAGGCTGTATTTTTTGCCTTTGAATGAGCAGTGATGACTTGCTCCCTAGAGATAAGGGGAGGGGGGCAGGTGATGGGGATGTCCTGATTTACTGATAGGGGACAGAGGGGTGAAGTTTTCACTGAACCTTTTTACCAGCAGTTTGGCTATATCTCCGACATTTGTGTATGCGGTGTCCTTAACAACCAGTTTTGAGCAGATCTGGGTGCTTCCCTTGAGACTGCATACATATGGGAAGAAAGCCTTATGATTATCTTTATCAGATATGGCCATTTTGGACTTGAAGTTTTCTTTGGAGGATTTCACTAGTGCTCTTATTTGCTTGTTCAGACTAAGGAGAGATTGCTTCCAATTAGGCACCTGCTCCTTCTTGGTCCTGGACAGTAGTTTTTTCCTTTTATCATAGAGTTTATTTATTGCAGATGTCCACCACACAGGTTTATTCTTCCTTGAGGAGGATGTGTTTGTCCTGTCAGGTAATCCTGATTCCATGCAGCTATATAAGTGCTCATATAGTACTTTGGTGCAGGTTTGGACATATTCTTTGACTCTCAGTCATAAGGCACTATTGCAGTAAAATGCTAATGTGTTATAATGATTTATGCTGTATGTAAAGATATGTAAAGATTTTACTAACATAGTTTAGGGTTTCCTCGGGTAGTCTAATGTTGTTTAAGGTACAGAGCTGCTTCTGACTGCCTCTGAAATCAAGCTCTCTCTCTCTATCCCTCCCAGGTCTTCCCCTGCACAGCGTGAGGCAGAAAAGAACTTCACCCTTTTCGAGCGACTACTCTACTATTGCCCACAACCTGTAAAAACAAAACAGGTCATTATCTGGTCATTTTAGTGTAGACTTTAAAGTAAAGTATTATTTAAGGGTCCTCAGCACTAGCACGAATCTCCCTAGGCTTCCCCAAACAAAAAATCCAAGCTTGTTTGCATATACTCCACTTAAACTACAGAACACACTCTAAAACTAAGGCAAACAGCTATAAAATTTTAAAAACAAGCTCCCAAAGCATAGGAATTGAACCTGATGTTTGTTTAGACGAGATTACTCACCTGCAAGTTAATTATTCAGGAGTTACATCTTGAAACCTGGGCTCTAGTGGCTTAGTAAGCCCGCTCATGAGCACTCGCTGTGCTCGCTCCGCCTCCCCTGCCCCTATTACCACCCGCCCCCAGTACTCGTACTTTTATAACCTCAAACCACTCCCCCTACTGTCCACTAGCTTCCTGTATCTCACTACCGCCCTCTAAGATCAAACGGAATATGACACCACCCAGGAAGCTTATCATACTAACTCTTTTCCCCTCCTACTTGTCCCTTACCTAGCTACCCTATATGAAACCTGGTCTTACATAGGCTTCCACCACCCAGGCTACCAAACCAACCCCTCCCCCATAATTAACAACAGAGGCCATGACTCAACTCCCTACTCACCCTCCTTGTTAGAACTCGAACGCTATGTAATTATCAAACCTACCAATATTAGGCCAAATGATAAACATTACTACAAACTTCTACTCAAAGCCCTCAAATTCATTACCACTCTGAATCACAGACTAGCCACAGATGGTGATATCCACCCCAACCCTGGCCCTTCCCCTCCACTCAATTCTAATTCCACCCTATCCTCCCCTCCACTTCTCAATCTAAGCTCTAGACCCTTTAACTCTCTTCTGACCTGTCATCTAAACATCAGAAGTGTAAACAATAAGATTCACAACCTACATGCCCTTTTAGCTACTTGTTCCCCAGACCTACTATGTCTCACAGAAACCTGGCTTAAACCAAGTACGAAAGACACACAGATAATCCCACCAGGGTATGATATACTAAGAGCAGACCGAATAACTCGTAAAGGTGGCGTGTAGCTATACTCTACAAAAATACATTACAAATCTCCCTTGCCTCTCCACAACCCTCCTAACAAACAATGCCGAAATTCTACTTGTAAAACTTCAACCAAACAAACATAAAAGCATAAATATAGCATGTATTTACATCCCCCAGGCAACAATAATAACAAAACCTTAGAGGACTTTCTCCACTGGTTAACTCAAACTCACCCCCAGGAATCCATAGTGTTAGGTGACTTCAACATCGATTGGAATTCATTCTCATCTAGCTCCCCATCTAGCAGCATAAATCTACATGGCTTTTCTCAGCTCATATCCACTCCTACCAGACTAGGTAAACCCCAAAACAAAGACAGCATCCTGGACTGGATCCTTACTAACAAAGATCCTGACCAGTACTCAGCAGGTACTCACCCAGAGGACATGAGTGATCACTTACTCACCTATGTTATCAAATTCAAGAAAATCACCCCTTCTTACAACCATAAAAAATCAGGAACAATAATAAATTCAACGCCTCCATTTTTCAAACTGAACTTAAAGCCCACAACTGGACAATACTCAAGTCTCTTCCTCTTGAAGAGGCAGTTATCTACTTCAACACCACCTTCCTCAAGATTCTAGATTCCCATGCTCCAATACGGTCCATTAGAACTAAAACCAAAACCGCACCATGGCTCTCTAAGGAAACAAAATCCAAAATCCTATCTAGAAACAAGATGTGGGTCACATGGCACCTCTAAAGACCCACACTCCCACCAAACCTTCCGCAACTTAGAAATGAAACTAAAAGAATGATCTTAAATGATAAAAAAAACTTCCTCCACCTCCAACACAAACACCTTAATAATCCACAAACATTCTGGGCAGGCTTAAACAAGCTCCTGCACCCAGGCCAGGCAACCACCCCCACTCCAACAACTTGCAAACAACAGTGCCCTGTAAACATTGCTAACACATTCAATAGTTTCTTCACAGAAACTATACAATCCCTGGCCACACAATTCAAACAAACAACCAGCCCACTCCACTACCCATGCCAGCAGAATACTACAACTACATCAGATCATCTATTTACCTTCGATCCAGTACCCATATCCTCTATAACATCTCTTCTTAAAAAACTAAAACCCACTAAGCTAGCAGCTAACCTTCTCCCAGCTGAGTTTCTGCAAAAAGCAGCTAAGGCCATTTCCTATCCCGTCTCCATAATCATAAACCGCACCTTGTCAGAAGCCTTCATCCCTCCATATGGAAAATGTCCCACATTATTCCTCTCCATAAAGGTGGTAGCTCACTAGAGCTAACCAACTACAGACCTATAGCTATACTCTCACCCCTGGCCAAAATTATGGAAAAGTGTGTCCACAAACAACTGATGGAACACCTCACCAAAAATAAAATTCTAGCCAACTCTCAACATGGCTTCAGGCCAAATCACAGTACCACATCAGCCCTACTATCCTTTTCTAATACCATCAATAACTTCAGAAACAATAATAAACTATCATCTGCTCTTTTCTTAGACCTCTCCAAGGCCTTTGATATGGTGAACCACATTCAACTCCTCCATACATTAAAAAAACTATCACTCAGCAATTCCACGCTGAAATGGTTCCAATCCTACCTGTCCAATAGGCAACAGGCTGTTCTATGGCAGGACAAATTATCCACATGCCTACCTGTTACACTTGGAGTTCCCCAAGGATTTATTCTTGGCCCTCTTCTCTTCACCATCTTTGTTAATGACTTGCCCACAATCACCCCCCATGCCACATGTATTCAATATGCAGATGATTCGACTATCATCAGCACTGCCTCCAACCTGGCAGACCTCACTGCTTCAACCCAAGACACCTTCAACCTAATAGAAAAATGGTTCTCAAGTCGTCAACTAGTTCTCAACCCCAACAAAACAAAACTACTTACTTTCTCACCCACTAACAAGACTCTTCCCCCCACCTTTTCTATTACATCCTCCAATGGAATCACTATATCACCAGAAGCTCACACAAAGCTATTAGGTGTTACCATTGATAACTCCCTTAAATTTGATACCCATTTCAATCTAACCATCAAAACCGTCAATAAAAAGCTTGGCTCTCTCTATAAAGTAAAACACTTTCTCACTCCTCACGCTAAAATTACAATTGCCAGCACACACCTACTATCAACTCTTTTCTATGCCTCCCCTTTTACAAACCTAAACAAGACAACCCTTAACAAACTTGCTTCTTGTTACAATCACATAGCTAGATTTGCCACAAATTCCACCTTTAGAACGCACCACTGCACTAACTTGAAGCAACTAGGGTGGTTAGAGTTTTCCAGCCAACTCCATTTCAACCAACTCAAAACGGCTCACCAGATACTGTATCACCCAGAGAAAACACCAGCTCTGAAAAACATCATTCACCCCTATATTAACCTGCAATCTTTACGCTCCTCCAATAAGATCTTAGCTCAAACTACCAAAGCCAATAATTCTGCTGGGGATTCTCTATTCTCAAACTTTGTAGGTAAAATGTGGAACTCCCTACCAACCATGCTCACCTCAGAACCTTCACTCCTACAATTCAAAAAAAGCTTAAACCCCATCTCAATACTCTCTGGCAATGTCCCTGTTCCAAACCTGATTAACCACTATCATTTACCCTTCTCTTACCTCACTATCCTTAACGCTTTTAACAAGGCCGCCTTTGTAACCGACCTATGTTTTTTTTTTATATGCTGCTGTTATTTTTTCCCAAGATGTGATGTATCTTTATATTGTATTTAGAACTCAACTATCTTCCTTTTTTGCATTAACAATGTTCATATGTCTGTTATGTACCTGGAGCTTTTCTCCCTGGGCCTCCGCTGAAAATGGACATGTATCCAGTCGGACTCTCCCAGTTAACAAATGTAAAATAAAATAAATAAATAAATAAATAAATAAATGTGCCAGTTCCTATGGAGGGAGCTGTGAAGCTGTTTATACATTTCCTCAGGAGGTTGTAATCAGCTTTCAAGAAGTTTTTTTTGTTTGACCCTATCTAGGGGGTGGTCAGGGGAGATGGTGACTTCAAAAGTAACCACTTTGTGGTTGGATCTTACCAGGGAGGTTGGCACTGTATGGATGCTGCAGTCGTTACTCATGTTGGTTAATATTAAGTCCAAGATATTTTAATCTCTTGTGGGGATGTCAACCAGCTGGTCCAAGGAATTTGCATTGATGAAATGAAGGAATCTTTGGGCATTGTGCTTTGGCATGAGTAGTTCTTCCAGCCTATGGTTGGATAGTTAAAGTCATCCAGGATCAGGGTAAAGGGCTGAATCTTGATAGATTCAAAGAGGTCTAGGTAGGTGGAGTGAGCATCTTGAGTCAAATTTGGGGGCCTGTAGCTTGCTATGATTTGAATAGGGGTCCTGTTAATGGTTAACTGCACCTGGAGTGTGTCCTGTGTGAAATACTGTTTGATCAGCCTGGAGGTATGTATGTCTTTTGTATATATTGCAACTCTACCTCCTTTCCTTTGTTGTCCATGGTTTGGGGTCTGAATGAATGATAGGATGAGTAACCAGGTATGACTGGGGTGCTCTCCGCAGCTTTGAAACAGGTTTCTGTGACTGCAGAAATGCTAGCATCTTCCAGAGTTAAGAATGCTTGCAATGATTGCAGATTCATGTTTAGACTCCTAGTGTTAAGCAACATGACGTTTAATTTGCGTTTTGATGAAATTTTCATGTTGGTAGTTTTGACCTCATGGCATTGCCTAAAAAGGCACTATGGGGGAGGTACGAGCCTTTGCAAGGAGCCTGAAGCCCAAGGGAGACAGATGCAGGCCATCTCTGACAAAGCATTGTGGTTTGTCAATCATGTCTTCCCAGGCTGTCAGGTACTGGATTCCCCTTGAATGATCATTTTCTGTTTGTATTGAGGCACCATTCTGGGTGACGGTAGATGCTGCTTAAGGCTAGGAACATACTTGCCTGGGACACATGTAGGAATCACCAGCAGTGTTGGTGGATTTGGTCACTTGTAGTAGTGATTTATTTGTTGAGCGTAGGCTGCGGTTTGTAGAATAGGGCTGCAGAATGTTTAGTAGAGCTGGGTTTTTTCAACCTGATATCGTAGTTTGTGTACCATAGTTAGTTGATTGTAGGATGGTAGTTGTGGTAGTTCTAGCCAGGATAGTTTTTTTAAAGATGCGGCAGTGGTGTGTCTGTTATGGGCAGTCATTGGCAAATTTTGTTATAACATATTTCAAGTTTCTTTAAGTCCATCTTTTTAAGATTGAGAATAATTGGGGAGGCATACAGCAATATTGACAGGAGGTGGGTTCTGGCAATAGTTATCTTAGACGTATCAGTAAGATATTTTTTGTTTCTATATAAAGTACCCATTTTTATATGTATCTTCTTAATTGTTTGTGATACATGTAGGTCAAATCTTAGGTTATGGTTCAGGTGTGATTTTTATGTCATTGCCAGCAGTAATATAGAAAGTGGTAAGGGTGTGTGAGGGTCTAGTAGGTTGGAAGATCACGAGTTTAGGTTTTTGGGATTAAGGGCCTTACAGAAACAGATGCCTGGTGCCAGAGCCATGGGCTCAAGCTTAATGCCAAGAAATGTATAGTTATCCCCTTTGGGAAAAAACATTTACCCATGAACTACCACATAGGTGGCAGTACACTAAACATCGAAAGTGTGATGAGAGACTTAGGGACACAGGTGGACAGTGGTCTCACTTTCGATAACCACATTGCCACAACAGTCAGGAAATCCTTCTATGTGGCACACCTCATCACTAAGGGCTTTTCATCCAGAAAAAAGGAGGTCATTGTCCCACTGTACTCATCCCTCATTAGACCCATTATAGAGTATAATGCCTCATTTGGTATGTACCTCACAAGGCATCTGCAACAGCTGGAAAGGCCACAGAAATACCTCACTAAAAGAATCATAGGCCTAAAGCAGATGCCATATGCTGACCATCTAAAAAAACTCTAGCTATACTCTGTGGCATATCGTCTACTCAGAGGTGATCTCTGCTTAACATACAAGGCCATGTCAAACCCTGAGCTGTTGGACATGCTCCACTTAAAGAAATCCCAATCCCTCAGAGCCACATGCTCCAGGGATCTAAACCTTGTCATCACAATGAACAAAACATGCTGGAGGGATAGATTCCTGACCCAGAGACTCCCCATACTCTGGAATAGATTGCCCATACATGTCAAGCAGAGCACCTCAATGGCCCTCTTCAAAAGGAATCTTGATGATTGGATGGGAGATAGGAAATTCACCCCGGGGATCATGTCAGTTGCCCTGCTAGACAGGGGTCCAGAGAAGTAAATATTGTGGGAAGAAATATCCATGGAATTGTTATGGCTAGGCTTGCATAGGCCCTAGGGCCGATAGCCTAGTACCAACTTATGAACCTAAGTATGAGCTGGGAATTTGATAGCCATAATGCAGTTTCAGATAAGGACTTCTGGATTATGTCTTGGAGGTGCTGAAGGGTAGGTGTGGCATATATAAATGTTGAGTTGTCTATGTATTGGATAATGAATGCTAGTGGAGTAATGGTATTTAAGGTTATCTGTAAAAATACTGAAGAATAAAGCGCCAAGAATTGAACCCTGTGGAACACCTAGTGTGATGGGGAGAAGGGGGGAGAGGTCTTGTTGCTATTTTACTGCTTGTTGGTGGCTGTCTAGATGACTTTGGAGCCATAATAGAGTGGAGGGGTTAAGGTTCAATTTGGAAAGAACAGTTAGTAATTTGCACTGTGATGCCATATTTAAGGCCTTGAACACATCTAGGAAGACAGCTGAAACTATTTTGCCTTCATTTTTGAGTTAGTTGATAATATCAGTGAAGCTGAGGAGAGCAGTTGTGGTGCTGTGATAGGGTCTGAAGCCATGTCGGGAGTTGGCCAGAAGGTTATTGGTGGTAAGGTACTGGAGAAGTTGTGAGTGGATGCGTCTTTTGAGGAGTTTTGATAGAGGGGAGAGAATGGTATGATGGGTCTGTAGTTTGAGTTTTGTTTAATTGCCACCTTTGTGTAGTGGGATTATGTGAACAGTTTTCCATATTGATGGGACATATTGTTCTGCAGTAGACTTATTTATAAGAATTGACACTGGATAGGCTATTGCTTCAGCTGCTAATTTTAAATATTCAGCTAGCAGGTTATCTGCTGCTATTGTGATAGGTTTGAGTTCCTTTAGTAGCTTCTCTATGGTAGCTGTGGATACAGGCTGGAAAGAGAAAGAGGAGCTTTTCTTATTGGAAAGTTTGGGGGTATTGGTGGATCAGAGTTATTGTTTTTAATTAGGGATAAGATACTTTATGTGAAGTACTTATTAAATTCTTCTATAATGCTTCCTGAGCAGTTTGGTATATTGGGATTGTGGTTTGTACTGGGCGAAGACTGGTTTTGATTGTGCTCCAAAATTTTTGGGTATTACGTTGGTGTTTTCATTGTAAGTTAGAGTAGTAGTTGTTTCTGTTGAGGTTGATTTGGTATTTGGCCGTGTTTCTAATTTGTTGGTAAGCTATGCAATTATTTGGGGTTTTACAAGTGTGCCACAATTGCCAAGTCTTGTCCCATTGCCTAAAGAGGCTTCTTGTTTCTTTAGTTAGCCATGGTGTATAGTTAGC
The DNA here is from genome assembly GCF_019279795.1 of Protopterus annectens. Taxonomy (NCBI): domain Eukaryota; kingdom Metazoa; phylum Chordata; order Ceratodontiformes; family Protopteridae; genus Protopterus; species Protopterus annectens. Next base: position 1,347,489,993 of record NC_056726.1, on the reverse strand, counting down.
CTTTGTACAAACTGTTCTAGGAGGGGCCATGCTGTTAAGAATGTTGAGGAAGGTGGTATTAAAGTATTCTACTGTGTTGTCTAGGGGCAGATAAGTGGGGACAAGTTACATTTTTTAGTGTACTTATTAGGTGTTGGATGTTGAAGTTTTTCTTACTATAGATTTGACAAAAAGTGGTATGTTTAATAGGGCTGACATGTTGCCTTAATAGATCGGTTGGCATATGGTCACTGAGACTGTGAGGTAGACAGGCAGTATGTTAGTAGAGGTGTGGTTTATTCATCAATGTCCAGTCTACTATTGATTGCCTGTTTGACTTTTTCCCTATCCTAGCAGAAGTTTGGATAAATTGAGTGAAGCCGTAGAGGTTGATATGACTGCTGGGGTTATGTGAGTTGCAGGTTGTCCAGTCTACATTGAATTCCCCCATAATTATAGTTTCTTGAGATATAGACTTTGATTTTGACTGGAGAATGTATTCTGTTGTAGAGATATTGTTGCCAGGTGGGACATAGATGGCTATAATGGTTATGTACTTATTTTGGTTAACTTGTAGCTTAGTCAGTAAGATGTCAATATTTGGGGTTGTTATTTTAAGATTAAGTGGTAGCAGCATGAGGTTGTTCTTTAACAGTATGGCTACTCCTCTACCTCTATATATACTTGAGTAGCTTATGTAGCTTTTGCCAAACCTTTAACCTGTTTTGTTTAGATTCTTATAAAATAAAGACTATAAGTCAATGGGAAATATGAAAGGTTAAATGGTATATACAGGTACAGGAAAAAGAAAAATGCTGAACCACACTATATTCTTTATTGTCACTGCTGCAGCCTATGGGTAGTTTCCTACCAAGGACACAGTTCCTGACCAGCTTGCCAAAGTGTAGCTCACCTCCCTTTCACTAACTCTGGCTACTGATAGGCTGTATTTGTTTTTCTGAATTATATGAAGTTTGAAACTCAAATGTATGTCATTACTGGATGACTTCAATCCTCATTGATTTGCCAGAAAAAACATAAATTTTATGAGGAACAGACAAAAAATATGAGACAAAAATCTGGACATTCTGTGAAAATCTGGACAGTTGAAAGGTATTAGAACAGCTACTTGTTTTTTTTTACCTTAAGAATAATGCCTTCTGTCAGGAATTGAATGTACTTCTACTTGGCTGATTTTTCAATTTTGTTTGGAAAACTGAGATTTTATAAAAAATATAAAGTATTTGGGCAATTCTTTTACAGCTGGAATGTGTTTTACCTGCCCATTACTGTTTTTAACAGAATTCAAATATTTTCTTATTTTTGAAGTAATAAATGTTCTGTCGTACTGCTGACTAAAATTTAAGGTCTAGTGAAACAGTTTTCATTGTATGGCCCATGTTTACGAATCTGGGGAAGGAAAGTGTGCTTCGTGTTTCCTAGTGAATATTTCTTCCATTGTTACTGAGCTTACTGTACCAGCAATCAGATTTGTTCTGTGGTTACCCAATGGATAATATTCTTGGTCCTGCTTCTTCCAATCCACTTATATCTAAAAAGAAAAAAGAAAACAACAAACAAACAAAACAGGTAAAATTATTGCCTCAGCCTATGGTTAGTGACTCTGGTGAGGCCAAAGATGGTTCCAAAGACCACTTACCTACTGCCTTGACTCCCTCTGGTGTAGTTGTAATGACCACTATGGATTGGGGCTTAGACACATCTTTAATGGCTGTTTCAGTACCTGTTATACATATGGGAGAACTAAACACTTTACGTACAGGAGTTGTCCAGGGAAGCAGACCTCTTGTCAGGGGCAGTAGGCTGCCCATTGACCATTCCATAAATAGAGATACTCCTAGAAAAACGAAGCAAAAACTTAATTACAGAGGAGATGACCAGGTTGTTTCTGTAACTAAGTCAGATGTTATTCTCAGTCATTCAGTCCTGGAGGCTGTTGGCCTTTTCACAGTTCTAGCACAAGTACAGCAAGTAAACAGTACGTGTTTTCCGATGATGGGAATGGTGACAGAGACAGGGGTGATTCTCCTCAGGAATCCATTACCCAGAACTCTGACAATTCAAGTAGTGAACCTCAAGTTAGTCCTAGACAAGTTTTTTCCCTTTGATAAAACTGTTGCTAAACTGAGATTTGTTTTGCTTTTAAGAAAATAGGGGCTCCCCCAGATATGAACAGATTTTATCATCTATTAGATGGTGAGTTTCCTAATTCTGCACCTATTCCTCCCATTTTGCCAGGTCCTGCAGCACTATTAAAGTTGCCTGCAAGACATCTTACTCACTGGCTACAGTTCTAATGAAAGCTGATAAACAATACAGGGTCTCTCCAAATTATAAAATCCTGTATTCTCAACTGTCAGCTGACCCTGCTGCAGTAACTTCGACAGCTAACAACAAATCTTTGGTTTCCGTTAACCCGGTACCCTCTGATAAGGATGACAAGTGTTTAGACAAACAAGGTAAGACACAAATTGGTTCTACTATGTGAGCCTTTAGGATATTGAATTATCAAGGCTATGCATGCAAGTTTGTGTTAAAATGTACTTATAGTTTGGAAGAATTAAGTTTCTAAACATACTCCTGAGAAGGGTGTATGAGTCCGCTGACACTGTGTCTAGAGCTACTGCTTCTTCCATGGTATTAAGAAGATTTGCTTTCTTGCATAATCAGAATTTCTGAAGCCTGAAATTCTTAATTTTACACTTAGCTTAGATATGGGATTTGAGTCTGCGGCTGCACAGATGCTGAAACAGTAGGATGACAAAGATAAATTGATGCATGGAGTCTCTATTTTTCAGGTACCCAGGTTCTACCCTAACAAGGCTGCTTCATTTAGAGTGCAGAACTAACAGAAATCCCCAGCCTAATATAAGCAGGCCCCCAAAAGAAAATGTTAGAAGAATATCTCTTCCAAACCAAATAAAAGAAGTAACTTTGCCAAAAAGAGTCAACAAATGACTGTGCTGGGAATCTGATCACCTAACCCACACCTTCATCCTCAGTTTCTCTACCTCTCTCATACTAACTGTTCCTCAGCCTCTTTGTCTGGGATTAGACAGATGGGTGCTGAAGGTGAATCAAGAAGTATTCACTTGACAGTGGATGGACTCTCATACTCCTTACAGAGGAATTCCTTCACATCCACCAAGCCAGACAAACCACTTTCCACCAGTGCTATAACATATGTTAGAACCAGGGTTCATAGAATCAGTATCTGCAAATCACATGAGTAAAGTTTTTATTCCAGGATATTTTTTGTATCAAAGAAATAGCACATGTGGAGAACCTACATACCTACACCTCCACAACTCCACACTGAAGGACTATAAAGTGCAGTATACATGCTGTGCAATAATTCAGTCTAATCATAGATATGCTGCCATTGTTTCAATTTTACTTTGACAATATTACCTTCATATTGTTCCTTGTCTTCCATGTCTCCTATTTTGGGATGTGTGTGGGTCACTGCTGTCCTACTTTATTTACTAATTGCTACTTATTAAATTTATACTGTGCTATTTTATTAATTTTTCTCTGTCTATATGTGCACTGATGTGTAGTTATGAATGACAATAAAGTTTTCTTTGACTTTTGACTTGACTTGGCTATGCTAGATCTCCCTTATCTCAACCTTCATGTGAAAGTTCCAAAATTCAAGATGATGGTCCTTCAGTTAGTGCTTGCACTGCTTCTAGACCATTGTCTTTTGATAATACTGGATCTCAAAGATGCTTACAGGAAATTTCTAAAGTTTGTTGTACCTGGTCAAATTTTCAATATTGTGCATTACACTTTGGATTTTCCACTGCACCCCGAGTCTTCAAAAAGTATCTAGCCCCAGTGGTGGCTCAATGCAGATTTGCAGGAGATTCACAAGTTTTCCTTATTTAGGTCACTGGCTTATTTCTGCAATCTTCTCCCAGATGGTCAGAGTCCTGAACAAAGGTGTCAAACCTCCTGTCACATCTGGGATTTTGCTTGAACTTAGAAAAGTTGTGGCTCACAACCTCTCATGAAATTGTCTTTTTGGGGTGTCTGATAGAGCCACTCAGCAAAAGGCTGTCCTTCCAAAAGAAAAGGTAATAGCTTACCAGCAGATTGTTTTTGGGTTTTTTCTCAATAGCTTCAGGCTCCTGCAAGTGAATTTGTCAGAATTCTAGGCTACATGGCATCCATGATCCTGATGATACCACTTGCTGGATTACACATGAGGAAATTCCATTGGTACCTAAAAAATTGTTGGACCAAGTACCTACATCCCTTGGACTTTGATTCCTGTGCTGGGGTTTGTAAGGTGATAACTGCAGCGGTGGTGTGGTGGAGGTATCAAATGGCTGTCTGTCCAGAACTCCCTTTCTGTCCTCCAACCCGAGTTCAATCTGTCCAGACAGATGCTTTAAGTTATGCTCAGGGTGCAGTTTCCATGGGAGTAAAAGTGTGTGGCCTGCGGGACTCTTTGGACTGGCCAAAACACATAAACATTACAGAAATGCTGGCAGTCATTCATGCTTTGCAATCTCTCCATCATCTGTGGGCTCCTGGCCCTTTAGATGTGGTTACAGACAACATGACAGTAATGTGATACCGCAAAAAACAAGGGGGAACAAGATCATACCCTCTTTGTTAGTTGGCAGTGATGGACTGGGAGCTCTCTCTTCAGCATTCTCTGACTCATCAGGCCTCCTACATTCTGTCAGAGGAAAACATTGTGGCAGAAAGACTCGAGGTCCTGGACAGATCCTTAGAAGTGGAACCTCAATACATGTGTGTTCCAAGACTTGATCCGGATGTAGGGCACCTCATTTAGATCTATTCAACTCCTTAGAAAATAGGCAACTAGAAAAATTCTGTTTGAGACATCCTTGCAGCCAAGCATGGACAACAAATGCTCTGTTATTTCCTTGGCTGGGAATGTTACTGCATGCTTTTCCAACTGTTCAATGATTTCTAAGGTACTTCTAAAGATTCAGAAAGAATTATCAAAAATCATTGTGGTGGCTGACTTTTGGCATAGGCAAAATTGATTCCCCTTCTTATGGACTTGGCTGATGGCAATTACCATAAGCTTCCTCACAGACTAGATCTACTCACACAGCACAATGAGAGTTTGATACACCCTGGTATTAATTATCTACAACTAATGGCTTAAATGATTTAATGTTAATCTTTTAGGCAACTTTTTCATGAGGACGTGCATCAGGTAGTAAAGGAGGCAAGAAAACCTGCTACTAGAAAATCTTATGTTGGTAAATGAAAGAGATTTTCTAGTTAGTGCCTTGCCAATTACAGGGTTCCCAAAAGGGAGTGGCACCTCTGGTCCTCAAATATTTGTGTGAGCTACTTAAACATTGCTTGTCATATGTTTCCATCAAGGAGCATCTTGCAGCTATCTTAGCTTGTCTGTCTATGGACCCTGCCCCCTCTTTCTTCTGTGTTTGTGGTCCCACAGTTTCTGAAAGGACTGTTGCACATCAGACCTCCTCGCAAGCAAATTCTTCCCCCTTGGGATCTCAGTTTATTTTATTTTTATTTTATTTTACATTTGTTGACCGGGCTAGTCTAGCTGGATACATGTCCATTTTCAGTAGAGGCCTGGGGAATAAAGCTCCAAGAACAAAACATACAAAATAATATTAAAAACAGCAGTAATTACATAAAAAGCATTAGTTTATAAAGGAATTTTTTTTTGTACAAGATATTATGCTCATAGTGATTTCCAGAGGAGGTACATTGTACATTAATACATACATTTTATGTATACTCATATAGTCTATAGGAACTATAAAGGGAAGGATATATAGGTAGTAGGTAGAGGTTAGTATAAAGGAAACAAGTTAGTCAGGGTTAGTACAAGAGCATAGCCAGTGTTTATTGAAAAGTAGTTTAAGATTCTTTTTGAAAGGTTTGAGAGAGGTCTGAGATGTGATTTCAGAGGGTAGTTTATTCCATAATTTCCCAACAGAGTTAGAGAACAAGCAGTATCCTGCTAAGTTGTTGGATTTGGTAGTATTGATCAAAAGGTTGTTTGAGGAGCGTAGATTCTTGAGATTATTATAAGGTTTAATGAGGCTAGAGAGTATTGGAGTGTTGCTGGGTTGGTACAGGATTTTTTGGGCATTTGTAAGCTGGTGAAGCTGAAGTTGGTTAAGATATTCTAGCCAGTCTAGCTGTTTTAGGTTCAAACAATGATGGGTTTTGAAAGGAGAGCCTGTGGCAAATCTAGCAATGTTGTTATAGGATGTTGCGAGTTTGTTGAGGTTGGTGTATATAGGGGACGCATAGAATAGACTGGAGATGAGGTGGGTTCTGGCTATAGCAGTCCTAGCTAATGGTGTAAGAAAGGGTTTTATTCTGTAAAGGGATCCTAGTTTTTTGTTAACTGTTTTTATAGTGTTGTTTATATGTGTGTCAAAGTTAAGGTTGTTGTCTATTGTTATTCCTAAGAGTTTAGTGGTTGGGTCAGGAGAAATAAGAGTACCATTATTGGATGTGAGACAAATGTATAGGGGTGGATTTACGGGTTGGTGTGAAGAGTAAGAGTTTGGACTTTTTGGGGTTTAGAAGGAGGCAGCGGTGTAAGAACCATTGTTCTACAGTATTGAAAGCTTTTTGGGTAAGAGACTGAAGTTCAATTTGAGAAGTGGCTGAACAGATTATAGTAGAGTCATCTGCATATTGTATACAGGTGGTATATGGGATAGCTGATTGGAGGTCATTGATATATATAGAAAATAGGAGTGGGCCTAGTATGGAGCCCTGTGGGACCCCGAGTGAGATAGGAAGGTGGTTAGATAGTTTATTTTGCCAGAGTACAGCCTGCTGATGGTTTTCTAGGTAGGATGTGAACCAATTCATAGATAGAGGATCAAGGGAGAGACATTCCAGTATGTGTAGAAGGAGTTTGTGATTGACCATGTTGAAAGCTTTAGATAAGTCAATGAAGATAGCAGAGGAAGGAATATTATTGTTGCGTTTTTTGTTGATACAGTCTGTGAATGATAGCAAGGCAGTGGTGGTACTATGGAAAGGTCTGAATCCATGTTGACAGCTGGCGAGTAGGTTGTTGTGGAGGAGGTGGTTAAGAAGTTGCTTATGGATGCATTTTCCATAATTTGTGCAAGTGGGGAAAGTAGAGCTATGGGACGAAAGTTAGAGTATTCATTAGAGTTCCCTCCTTTGTGTAGTGGGATAATATGAGACATTTTCCAGATGGATGGGATAGTTCCTTCAGTGATGGTTCTATTTATCAGGATGGAAATGGGATAGACAATGGCTTTAGCTCCTTTTTGCAGGAATTCAGATGGGAGTTTGTCAGCTGAGGGGGTGGTAGGTTTTAATTTTTGGAGAAGGGAGCAAATAAAGGAAGTAGACACTGTTTGTAAATGAAATGGTGGGGGTGGGTTTGTAGTAGAAATAGTCAAATTTGAGGTATCAGGAGATAGGTGGCTAGCAAGAGTTTGGATGGCATCTGTGAAGAAAGAGTTAAAGGCATTAGCTGTTTGTGTAGGATTATCAGGGTTTGAGCCTAGAGGATTGGGTACGATATATTGGCTTGGGTAAAGAAGATTATTAATGCTAGTCTAAAATTTTTGAGGTTCCTTGTGGGAGGTTTGCTGTAGTTGATGATAGAAGTTCTTTTTGTCTGACAGGATGGCTCTTTTTGTATTGTTTCGAAGTTCTCTAAAGGTTTGGTGATCATTAGGATTTTTAGTAGCGTACCATTTTGCCCAGGATTTGTTTCTGAGAAGAATCTTTTGCCTGGTATTATTGGAGAGCCAAGGGGCTGGTTTAGCTTTATTTCTAATAGAGCATTTTGGGGTGTGGTGGTCTAGGATGGTTAAAAATGTGTTTTAAAAATATTCAACCTTAACTCCACTTGAACTGGCCTCTTAGGCTGAATTGCAGTTGATTACTTGGAAAATGGATTTACTTGTTGCTATGACATCTGCAAGGCAAGAATCTGATTGGCAGGCTCTCATGCTGGGTGAACCCTATTTCATTTTCTACAGGGATAGGGTCAAATTACACACTAATCCTTCATTCATGCCTAAAGTTGTTTCAGAGTTTACTTTGAATTAAGCCAACAATCTCCCAGTCTTCTTTCCAAAGCCAAAAAACAAGCCAGAACAGATTCTGTATAGATTGGATGTGCACAGGCAGCTCAGGTACTACCTTAAACGAAGCAAGTCCTTTAGGAAGGTCAAACAGATGCTTGTTTCCTATGCTGGGATTAACAAAGGCCAACCTGTATCTAATCAGACTATATCCAGATGTTTGTTCTCTGCTACTATTTTTTTGGTATTTCCACCTTTGTAAATATTCCAGGCAAAGTTAAGGTAAATTCTGCAATGGCTTCGTCCTCTTTGATGGCATACCGTAAAGCGGTGGACTTTAGAAGTATTCTAGATGCACTAACTTCATCTTCTATTTGACAAAGCATTACAAACTAGATTTCTCATCTGGGTCCAGGACAGGATTTCCTAGAACTATTCTCCAAGGAGTACTGAATCCTTATCTTTCCTCCTTCCAGGTGTGGTAAGCTTTGGGAATCTACCCATAGGCTACTGCAGCAGTGAGAATGAATAGCATCGTACAGATGTGCAAGTCCCACTTACCTATAATAGTAAATGTTCAAATTTCTTCACTGTTGTAGTGACTGCATGCACCACCATTCACACATCTGTCTCTATGATAGAATGCTTACATATTGTAATGTCAGGGATGAATAAAACATGGAATTACACCACAACCCTCTGTCTCTATAATAGAATGCATACATATCATAATATCAGAGATGAATAAAACATGGAATTACACCACACCCTTCTGTCTCTATGATAGAATGCATACATATTGTAATGTCAGAGATGAGTAAAACATGGCATTACACCACACCCTTCTGTCTTTATGATAAAATGCATACATATCGTAATGTCAGAGATTAATAAAACATAGAATTACTCCACACCCCTCTGTCTCTATGATAGAATGCATACATATTGTAATGTCAGAGATGAAAAAAACATGGAATTACACCACATCCCTCTTTCTCTATGATAGAATGCATACATACCGTAATGTCAAAGATGAAAAAACATGGAATTACACCACACCCCTTTGTCTCTATAATGTAACGCATACATACCGTAATGTCAGAGATGAATAAAACATGGAATTACACCACACCCCTCTGTCTCTGTGATAGAATGCATACATACCGTAATGTCAGAGATTAATAAAACATGGCATTAAACCACACCCCTCTGTCTCTATGATAGAATGTGTACATACCGTAAAGTCAGAGATTAATAAAACATGGTATTACACCACACATCTCTGCCTCTCTGATAGAATGCATACATACCGTAATGTCAGAGATGAATAAAACATGGAATTACACAACACCCCTCTGTCCCTATGATGGAATGCATACATACTGTAATGCCAGAGATGAAAAAAACATGGAATTACACCACACCCCTCTTTCTCTATGATAGAATGCATACATACTGTAATGTCAGAGATGAATAAAACATGGAATTACACCACACCCCTCTGTCTTTATGATATAATGCATACATACCGTAATGTCATCGATGAATAAAACATGGAATTACACCACACCCCTCTGTCTCTATGTTAGAATGCATACATATTGTAATGTCAGAAATGAATAAAACATGGTATTACACCACACCCCTCTGTCTTTATGATATAATGCATACATACCGTAATGTCATTGATGAATAAAACATGGAATTACACCACACCCCTCTGTCTCTATGTTAGAATGCATGCATATTGTAATGTCAGAGATGAATAAAACATGGAATTACACCACACCCCTCTGTCCCTATGATGGAATGCCTACATACTGTATTGCCAGAGATGAAAAAAAACACGGTATTACACCACACCCCTGTTTCTCTATGATAGAATGCATACATACCGTAATGTCAGAGATGAAAAAACAAGGAAGTACACCACACCCCTTTGTCTCTATAATGTAACGCATACATACCGTAATGTCAGAGATGAATAAAACATGGAATTACACCACAACCCTCTGTCTCTATGATAGAATGCATACATACCGTAATGTCAGAGATGAAAAAACATGGAAATACACCACAGCCCTCTGTCTCTATGATAGAATGTATACATACCGTAATGTCAGAGATGAATAAAACATGTTATTACACCACACCCCTCTGTCTCTATGATAGAATGTATACATACCGTAAAGTCAGAGATGAATAAAACATGGTATTACACCACACCCCTCTGTCTCTCACATAGAATGCATACATACCGTAATGTCAGAGATGATTTAAACATGGAATTACATGACACCCCTCTATCTCTATGATAGAATGCATACATATCGTAATGTCAGAGATGAATAAAACAGGGAATTACACCACAACCCTCTGTCTCTATGATAGAATGCATACATACCGTAATATCATCGATGAATAAAACATGGAATTACACCACACCCCTCTGTCTCTATGACAGAATGCATACATATCATAATGTCAGAGATTAATAAAACATGGAATTACACCACACCCCTCTGTCTCTATGATAGAATGCATACATATTGTAATGTCATCGATGAATAAAACATGGAATTACACCACACCACTCTTTCTCTATGATAGAATGCATACATACTGTAATGTCATCGATGAATAAAACATGGAATTACACCACACCACTCTGTCTCTATGATAGAATGCATACATACCATAATGTCATCGATGAATAAAACATGGAATTACACCACACCCCTCTGTCTCTATGATATAATGCATACATATTGTAATGTCGAAATGAATAAAACATGGTATTACACCACACCCCTCTGTCTCTATGATAGAATGCATACATACCGTAATGTCAGAGATGAATAAAACATGGAAATACACCACAGCCCTCTGTCCCTATGATGGAATGCATACATACTGTATTGCCAGAGATGAAAAAAACATGGAATTACACCACACCCCTCTTTCTCTATGATAGAATGCATACATACCGTAATGCAGAGATGAAAAAACATGGAAATACACCACACCCCCCTATCTCTATGATAGAATGTATACATACCGTAATGTCAGAGATAAATAAAACATGGTATTACACCACACCCCTCTGTCTCTATGATAGAATGCATACATACCGTAAAGTCAGAGATTAATAAAACATGGTATTACACCACACCCCTCTGTCTCTATGATAGAATGCATACATACCGTAATGTCATCGATGAATAAAACATGGAATTACACCACACCACTCTTTCTCTATGATAGAATGCATACATACTGTAATGTCAGAGATGAATAAAATATGGAATTACTCCACACCCCTCTGTCTCTATGATAGAATGCATACATATTGTAATGTCAAAATGAATAAAACATGGTATTACACCCCACCCCTCTGTCTCATTGGTAGAATGCATACATATCGTAGTGTCAGAGATGAATAAAACATGGAAATACACCACAGCCCTCTGTCCCTATGATGGAATGCATACATACTGTATTTCCAGAGATGAAAAAAAATGGAATTACACCACACCCCTCTTTCTCTATGATAGAATGCATACATACTGTAATGCAGAGATGAAAAACATGGAATTACACCACACCCCTTTGTCTCTATAATGTAACGCATACATACCGTGAATGTCAGAGATGAATAAAACATGGAATTACACCACACCCCTCTGTCTCTATGATAGAATGCATACATATTGTAATGTCAGAAATGAATAAAACATGGTATTACACCACACCCCTCTGTCTCTATGATAGAATGCATACATACCGTAATGTCAGAGATTAATAAAACATGGAATTACACCACACCCCTCTGTCTCTATGATAGAATGCATGCATATTCTAATGTCAGAAATGAATAAAACATGTTACTCCACCACACCCCTCTGTCTCTATGATAGAATGCATACATACCGTAATGTCAGAGATGAAGAAAACATGGAATTACACCACACCCCTCTATCTCTATGATAAAATGCATACATACCGTAAAGTCAGAGATGAATAAAACATGGTATTACACCACACCCTCCGTCTCAGATAGAATGCATACATACCGTAATGTCAGAGATGATTAAACATGGAATTACACGACACCCCTCTATCTCTATGATAGAATGCATACATATCGTAATGTCAGAGATGAATAAAACATGGAATTACACCACACCTCTCTGTCTCTATGATAGAATGTATACATACCGTAATGTCATCGATGAATAAAACATGGAATTACACCACACCACTCTTTCTCTATGATAGAATGCATACATACTGTAATGTCATCGATGAATAAAACATGGAATTACACCACACCACTCTGTCTCTATGATAGAATGCATACATACCGTAATGTCATCGATGAATAAAACATGGAATTACACCCCACCACTCTTTCTCTATGATAGAATGCATACATACTGTAATGTCAGAGATGAATAAAATATGGAATTACACCACACCCCTCTGTCTCTATGATAGAATGCATACAACCCGTAATGTCAGAGATGAATAAAACTTGGAATTACTCCACACCCCTCTGTCTCTATGATAGAATGCATACATACCGTAATGTCAGAGATGAATAAAATATGGAATTACACCACAACCCTCTGTCTCTGTGACAGAATGCATACATATCATAATGTCAGAGATGAATAAAACATGGTATTACACCAGACATCTCTGTCTCTATGATAGAATGCATACATATTGTAATGTCAAAATGAATAAAACATGGTATTACACCACACCCCTCTGTCCCTATGATGAAATGCATGCATACTGTAATGCCAGAGATGAAAAAAAACATGGAATTACACCACACCCCTCTTTCTCTGTGATAGAATGCATACATACCGTAATGTCAGAGATGAAAAAACATGGAATTACACCACACCCCTTTGTCTCTATAATGTAACGCATACATACCATAATGTCAGAGATGAATAAAACATGGAATTACACCACAACCCTCTGTCTCTATGATAGAATGCATACATAACGTAATGTCAGAGATGAATAACACATGGAATTACACCATACCCCCCTATCTCTATGATAGAATGCATACATACCGTAATGTCAGAGATGAATAAAACATGGTATTACACCACACCCTTCTGTCTCTATGATAGAATGCATACATACCGTAATGTCAGAGATGAATAAAACATGGAATTACACCACACCCCTCTGTCTCTATGATAGAATGAATACATACCGTAATGTCAGAGATGAATTAAACATGGAATTACACCACACCCCTCTGTCTCTATGATAGAACGCATACATACCGTAAAGTCAGAGATTAATAAAACATGGTATTACACCACACCCTTCCGTATCTCAGATAGAATGCATACATACCGTAATGTCAGACATGAATAAAACAAGGAATAACACCACACCCCTCTGTCTCTATGATAGAATGCATACATATCGTAATGTCAAAGATTAAAAAAACATGGTATTACACCACACATCTCTGTCTCTCTGATAGAATGCATACATATCGTAATGTCAGAGATGAATAAAACATGGAATTACACCACACCCCTCTGTCTCTATGATATAATGCATACATACCGTAATGTCAGAGATTAATAAAACATGGAATTACACCACACCCCTCTGTCTCTATGATAGAATGCATACATAAGGTAATGTCAGAGATGAATAAAACATGGAATTACACCACACCCCTCTGTCTCTATGATAGAATGCATACATACCGTAATGCCAGAGATGAATAAAACATGGAATTACACCACACCCCTCTCTCTCTATGATAGAATGAATACATATTATAATGTCAGAGATTAATAAAACATGGAATGACACCACACCCCCCTGTCTCTATGATAGAATGCATACATAACGTAATGTCAGAGAAAAATAAAACATGGTATTACACCACACCCCTCTGTCTCTCTGATAGAATGCATACATACCGTAATGTCAGAAATGAATAAAACATGGAATTACACCACACCCCTCTGTCTCTATGATAGAATGCATACATATCGTAATGTCAGAGATGAATAAAACATGGAATTACACCACACCCCTCTGTCTCTATGATAGAATGCATACATACCGTAATGTCAGAGATGAATAAAACATGGAATTACACCACACCCCTCTGTCTCTATGATAGAATGCATACATAAGGTAATGTCAGAGATGAATAAAACATGGAATTACACCACACCCCTCTGTCTCTATGATAGAATGCATACATACCGTAATGCCAGAGATGAATAAAACATGGAATTACACCACACCCCTCTCTCTCTATGATAGAATGAATACATATTATAATGTCATAAAACATGGAATGACACCACACCCCCCTGTCTCTATGATAGAATGCATACATAACGTAATGTCAGAGATGAAAAAACATGGAAATACACCATACCCCTTTGTCTCTATAATGTAACGCATACATACCATAATGTCAGAGATGAATAAAACATGGAATTACACCACACCCCCCTGTCTCTATGATAGAATGTATACATACCGTAATGTCAGAGATAAATAAAACATGGTATTACACCACACCCCTCTGTCTCTATGATAGAATGCATACATACCGTAAAGTCAGAGATTAATAAAACATGGAATTACACCACACCCCTCTGTCTCTATGATAGAATGCATACATATCGTAATGTCAGAGATGAATAAAACATGGTACTACACCACACCCCTATGTCTCTATGATAGAATGCATACATACCGTAATGTCAGAGATGAAAAAACATGGAATTACACCACACCCCTTTGTCTCTATAATGTAACGCATACATACCGTAATGTCAGAGATGAATAAAACATGGAATTACACCACACCCCTCTGTCGCTATGATAGAATGCATACATAACATAATGTCAGAGATTAATAAAACATGGAATTACACCATACATCTCTGTCTCTCTGATAGAATGCATACATATCGTAATGTCAGAGATGAATAAAACATGGAATTACACCACACCCCTCTTGTCTCTATGATAGAATGCATACATACCGTAATGTCAGAGATTAATAAAACGAGGAATTACAGCACACCCCTCTGTCTCTAGATAGAATGCATACATACCGTAATGTCAGAGGTGAATAAAACATGGTATTACACCACACCCCTCTGTCTCTATGATAGAATGCATACATACCGTAAAGTCAGAGATTAATAAAACATGGAATTACACCACACCCCTCTGTCTCTATGATAGAATGCATACATATCGTAATGTCAGAGTTGAATAAAACATGGTACTACACCACACCCCTATGTCTCTATGATAGAATGCATACATACCGTAATGACAGAGATGAAAAAACATGGAATTACACCACACCCCTTTGTCTCTATAATGTAACGCATACATACCGTAATGTCAGAGATGAATAAAACATGGAATTACACCACACCCCTCTGTCGCTATGATAGAATGCATACATAACATAATGTCAGAGATTAATAAAACATGGAATTACACCATACATCTCTGTCTCTCTGATAGAATGCATACATATCGTAATGTCAGAGATGAATAAAACATGGAATTACACCACACCCCTCTTGTCTCTATGATAGAATGCATACATACCGTAATGTCAGAGATTAATAAAATGAGGAATTACAGCACACCCCTCTGTCTCTAGATAGAATGCATACATACCGTAATGTCAGAGGTGAATAAAACATGGAATTACACCACACCCCTGTGGCTCTATGACAGAATACATACATACCGTAATGTCAGAGATGAATAAAGCTTGGAATTACACCACACCCCTCTGTCTCTACGATAGAATGCATACATATTGTAATGTCAGACATGAATAAAACAAGGAATTACAGCACACATCACTGTCTCTCTGATAGAATGCATACATATTGTAAGGTCAGCGATGAATAAAGCATGGAATTACACCATGCATCTCTGTCTCTATGATAGAATGCATACATATCGTAATGTCAGAGATGAATAAAACAAGGAATTACAGCACACATCACTGTCTCTCTGATAGAATGCATACATATTGTAAGGTCATCTATGACTAAAACATGGAATTACACCACACCCCTTTGTCTCTGTGATAGAATGCATACATATCGTAATGTGAGAGATGAATACAACATGGTATTACATCACAACCCTATGTCTCTATGATAGAATGCATACATATCGTAATGTGAGAGAAGAATACAACATGGTATTACATCACACCCCTATGTCTCTATGATAGAATGCATACATATCGTAATGTCCGAGATTAATAAAACATGGAATTAGTCCACACCCCTCTGTCTCACTGATAGAATGCATACATACCGTAATGTTTGAGATGAATAAAACATGGAATTACACCACACATCTCTGTCTCTATGATAGAATGCATACATACCGTAATGTCATCGCTGAATAAAACATGGAATTACACCACACCACTCTTTCTTTATGATAAAATGCATACATACTGTAATGTCAGAGATGAATAAAACATGGAAATACACCACAGCCCTCTGTCTCTATGATAGAATGTATACATACCGTAATGTCAGAGATGAATAAAACATGTTATTACACCACACCCCTCTGTCTCTATGATAGAATGTATACATACCGTAAAGTCAGAGATGAATAAAACATGGTATTACACCACACCCCTCCGTCTCTCACATAGAATGCATACATACCGTAATGTCAGAGATGATTAAAACATGGAATTACATGACACCCCTCTACCTCTATGATAGAATGCATACATATCGTAATGTCAGAGATGAATAAAACAGGGAATTACACCACAACCCTCTGTCTCTATGATAGAATGCATACATACCGTAATATCATCGATGAATAAAACATGGAATTACACCACACCCCTCTGTCTCTATGACAGAATGCATACATATCATAATGTCAGAGATTAATAAAACATGGAATTACACCACACCCCTCTGTCTCTATGATAGAATGCATACATATTGTAATGTCATCGATGAATAAAACATGGAATTACACCACACCACTCTGTCTCTATGATAGAATGCATACATACCATAATGTCATCGATGAATAAAACATGGAATTACACCACACCCCTTTGTCTCTATGATATAATGCATACATATTGTAATGTCGAAATGAATAAAACATGGTATTACACCACACCCCTCTGTCTCTATGATAGAATGCATACATACCGTAATGTCAGAGATGAATAAAACATGGAAATACACCACAGCCCTCTGTCCCTATGATGGAATGCATACATACTGTATTGCCAGAGATGAAAAAAACATGGAATTACACCACACCCCTCTTTCTCTATGATAGAATGCATACATACCGTAATGCAGAGATGAAAAAACATGGAAATACACCACACCCCCCTATCTCTATGATAGAATGTATACATACCGTAATGTCAGAGATAAATAAAACATGGTATTACACCACACCCCTCTGTCTCTATGATAGAATGCATACATACCGTAAAGTCAGAGATTAATAAAACATGGTATTACACCACACCCCTCTGTCTCTATGATAGAATGCATACATACCGTAATGTCATCGATGAATAAAACATGGAATTACACCACACCACTCTTTCTCTATGATAGAATGCATACATACTGTAATGTCAGAGATGAATAAAATATGGAATTACTCCACACCCCTCTGTCTCTATGATAGAATGCATACATATTGTAATGTCAAAATGAATAAAACATGGTATTACACCCCACCCCTCTGTCTCATTGGTAGAATGCATACATATCGTAGTGTCAGAGATGAATAAAACATGGAAATACACCACAGCCCTCTGTCCCTATGATGGAATGCATACATACTGTATTTCCAGAGATGAAAAAAAATGGAATTACACCACACCCCTCTTTCTCTATGATAGAATGCATACATACTGTAATGCAGAGATGAAAAAACATGGAATTACACCACACCCCTTTGTCTCTATAATGTAACGCATACATACCGTAATGTCAGAGATGAATAAAACATGGAATTACACCACACCCCTCTGTCTCTATGATAGAATGCATACATATTGTAATGTCAGAAATGAATAAAACATGGTATTACACCACACCCCTCTGTCTCTATGATAGAATGCATACATACCGTAATGTCAGAGATTAATAAAACATGGAATTACACCACACCCCTCTGTCTCTATGATAGAATGCATGCATATTCTAATGTCAGAAATGAATAAAACATGTTACTCCACCACACCCCTCTGTCTCTATGATAGAATGCATACATACCGTAATGTCAGAGATGAAGAAAACATGGAATTACACCACACCCCTCTATCTCTATGATAAAATGCATACATACCGTAAAGTCAGAGATGAATAAAACATGGTATTACACCACACCCCTCCGTCTCTCAGATAGAATGCATACATACCGTAATGTCAGAGATGATTAAAACATGGAATTACACGACACCCCTCTATCTCTATGATAGAATGCATACATATCGTAATGTCAGAGATGAATAAAACATGGAATTACACCACACCTCTCTGTCTCTATGATAGAATGTATACATACCGTAATGTCATCGATGAATAAAACATGGAATTACACCACACCACTCTTTCTCTATGATAGAATGCATACATACTGTAATGTCATCGATGAATAAAACATGGAATTACACCACACCACTCTGTCTCTATGATAGAATGCATACATACCGTAATGTCATCGATGAATAAAACATGTAATTACACCCCACCACTCTTTCTCTATGATAGAATGCATACATACTGTAATGTCAGAGATGAATAAAATATGGAATTACACCACACCCCTCTGTCTCTATGATAGAATGCATACAACCCGTAATGTCAGAGATGAATAAAACTTGGAATTACTCCACACCCCTCTGTCTCTGTGATAGAATGCATACATACCGTAATGTCAGAGATGAATAAAATATGGAATTACACCACAACCCTCTGTCTCTGTGACAGAATGCATACATATCATAATGTCAGAGATGAATAAAACATGGTATTACACCAGACATCTCTGTCTCTATGATAGAATGCATACATATTGTAATGTCGAAATGAATAAAACATGGTATTACACCACACCCCTCTGTCCCTATGATGAAATGCATGCATACTGTAATGCCAGAGATGAAAAAAACATGGAATTACACCACACCCCTCTTTCTCTGTGATAGAATGCATACATACCGTAATGTCAGAGATGAAAAAACATGGAATTACACCACACCCCTTTGTCTCTATAATGTAACGCATACATACCATAATGTCAGAGATGAATAAAACATGGAATTACACCACAACCCTCTGTCTCTATGATAGAATGCATACATAACGTAATGTCAGAGATGAATAACACATGGAATTACACCATACCCCCCTATCTCTATGATAGAATGCATACATACCGTAATGTCAGAGATGAATAAAACATGGTATTACACCACACCCTTCTGTCTCTATGATAGAATGCATACATACCGTAATGCCAGAGATGAATAAAACATGGAATTACACCACACCCCTCTCTCTCTATGATAGAATGAATACATATTATAATGTCAGAGATGAATAAAACATGGAATGACACCACACCCCCCTGTCTCTATGATGGAATGCATACATAACGTAATGTCAGAGATTAATAAAACATGGTATTACACCACACCCCTCTGTCTCTCTGATAGAATGCATACATACCGTAATGTCAGAAATGAATAAAACATGGAATTACACCACACCCCTCTGTCTCTATGATAGAATGCATACATAACGTAATGTCAGAGATGAATAAAACATGGAATTACACCACACCCCTCTGTCTCTATGATATAATGCATACATACCGTAATGTCAGAGATGAATAAAACATGGAATTACACCACACCCCTCTGTCTCTATGATAGAATGCATACATAAGGTAATGTCAGAGATGAATAAAACATGGAATTACACCACACCCCTCTGTCTCTATGATAGAATGCATACATACCGTAATGCCAGAGATGAATAAAACATGGAATTACACCACACCCCTCTCTCTCTATGATAGAATGCATACATAACATAATGTCATAAAACATGGAATGACACCACACCCCCCTGTCTCTATGATAGAATGCATACATAACGTAATGTCAGAGATGAAAAAACATGGAAATACACCATACCCCTTTGTCTCTATAATGTAACGCATACATACCATAATGTCAGAGATGAATAAAACATGGAATTACACCACACCCCCCTGTCTCTATGATAGAATGTATACATACCGTAATGTCAGAGATAAATAAAACATGGTATTACACCACACCCCTCTGTCTCTATGATAGAATGCATACATACCGTAAAGTCAGAGATTATTAAAACATGGAATTACACCACACCCCTCTGTCTCTATGATAGAATGCATACATATCGTAATGTCAGAGATGAATAAAACATGGTACTACACCACACCCCTATGTCTCTATGATAGAATGCATACATACCGTAATGTCAGAGATGAAAAAACATGGAATTACACCACACCCCTTTGTCTCTATAATGTAACGCATACATACCGTAATGTCAGAGATGAATAAAACATGGAATTACACCACACCCCTCTGTCGCTATGATAGAATGCATACATAACATAATGTCAGAGATTAATAAAACATGGAATTACACCATACATCTCTGTCTCTCTGATAGAATGCATACATATCGTAATGTCAGAGATGAATAAAACATGGAATTACACCACACCCCTCTTGTCTCTATGATAGAATGCATACATACCGTAATGTCAGAGATTAATAAAACGAGGAATTACAGCACACCCCTCTGTCTCTAGATACAATGCATACATACCGTAATGTCAGAGGTGAATAAAACATGGTATTACACCACACCCCTCTGTCTCTATGATAGAATGCATACATACCGTAAAGTCAGAGATTAATAAAACATGGAATTACACCACACCCCTCTGTCTCTATGATAGAATGCATACATATCGTAATGTCAGAGATGAATAAAACATGGTACTACACCACACCCCTATGTCTCTATGATAGATGGCATACATACCGTAATGTCAGAGATGAAAAAACATGGAATTACACCACACCCCTTTGTCTCTATAATGTAACGCATACATACCGTAATGTCAGAGATGAATAAAACATGGAATTACACCACACCCCTCTGTCGCTATGATAGAATGCATACATAACATAATGTCAGAGATTAATAAAACATGGAATTACACCATACATCTCTGTCTCTCTGATAGAATGCATACATATCGTAATGTCAGAGATGAATAAAACATGGAATTACACCACACCCCTCTTGTCTCTATGATAGAATGCATACATACCGTAATGTCAGAGGTTAATAAAACGAGGAATTACAGCACACCCCTCTGTCTCTAGATAGAATGCATACATACCGTAATGTCAGAGGTGAATAAAACATGGAATTACACCACACCCCTGTGGCTCTATGACAGAATACATACATACCGTAATGTCAGAGATGAATAAAGCTTGGAATTACACCACACCCCTCTGTCTCTACGATAGAATGCATACATATCGTAATGTCAGACATGAATAAAACAAGGAATTACAGCACACATCACTGTCTCTCTGATAGAATGCATACATATTGTAAGGTCAGCGATGAATAAAGCATGGAATTACACCATGCATCTCTGTCTCTATGATAGAATGCATACATATCGTAATGTCAGAGATGAATAAAACAAGGAATTACAGCACACATCACTGTCTCTCTGATAGAATGCATACATATTGTAAGGTCATCTATGAATAAAACATGGAATTACACCATACCCCTTTGTCTCTGTGATAGAATGCATACATATCGTAATGTGAGAGATGAATACAACATGGTATTACATCACAACCCTATGTCTCTATGATAGAATGCATACATATCGTAATGTGAGAGAAGAATACAACATGGTATTACATCACACCCCTATGTCTCTATGATAGAATGCATACATATCGTAATGTCCGAGATGAATAAAACATGGAATTAGTCCACACCCCTCTGTCTCACTGATAGAATGCATACATACCGTAATGTTTGAGATGAATAAAACATGGAATTACACCACACATCTCTGTCTCTATGATAGAATGCATACATACCGTAATGTCATCGCTGAATAAAACATGGAATTACACCACACCACTTTTTCTTTATGATAAAATGCATACATACTGTAATGTCAGAGATGAATAAAATATGGAATTACTCCACAGCCCTCTGTCTCTATGATAGAATGCATACATATTGTAATGTCGAAATGAATAAAACATGGTATTACACCACACCCCTCTGTCTCTATGATAGAATGCATACATACCGTAATGTCAGAGATGAATAAAACATGGAAATACACCACAGCCCTCTGTCCCTATGATGGAATGCATACATACTGTATTGCCAGAGATGAAAAAAACATGGAATTACACATCACCCCTCTTTCTCTATGATAGAATGCATACATACCGTAATGCAGAGATGAAAAAACATGGAAATACACCATACCCCTTTGTCTCTATAATGTAACGCATACATACCATAATGTCAGAGATGAATAAAACATGGAATTACACCACACCCCCCTGTCTCTATGATAGAATGTATACATACCGTAATGTCAGAGATAAATAAAACATGGTATTACACCACACCCCTCTGTCTCTATGATAGAATGCATACATACCGTAAAGTCAGAGATTAATAAAACATGGAATTACACCACACCCCCCTTTCTCTATGATAGAATGCATACATACCGCAATGTCATCGATGAATAAAACATGGAATTAGACCACACCACTCATTTTCTATGATAGAATGCATACATACTGTAATGTCAGAGATGAATAAAATATGGAATTACTCCACACCCCTCTGTCTCTATGATAGAATGCATACATATTGTAATGTCGAAATGAATAAAACATGGTATTACACCACACCCCTCTGTCTCTGTGGTAGAATGCATACATATCGTAGTGTCAGAGATGAATAAAACATGGAAATACACCACAGCCCTCTGTCCCTATGATGGAATGCATACATACTGTATTGCCAGAGATGAAAAAAAATGGAATTACACCACACCCCTCTTTCTCTATGATAGAATGCATACATACTGTAATGCAGAGATGAAAAAACATGGAATTACACCACACCCCTTTGTCTCTATAATGTAACGCATACATACCGTAATGTCAGAGATGAATAAAACATGGAATTACACCACACCCCTCTGTCTCTATGATAGAATGCATACATATTGTAATGTCAGAAATGAATAAAACATGGTATTACACCACACCCCTCTGTCTCTATGATAGAATGCATACATACCGTAATGTCAGAGATTAATAAAACATGGAATTACACCACACCCCTCTGTCTCTATGATAGAATGCATGCATATTGTAATGTCAGAAATGAATAAAACATGTTATTACACCACACCTCTCTGTCTCTATGATAGAATGCATACATACCATAATGTCAGAGATGAAGAAAACATGGAATTACACCACACCCCTCTATCTCTATGATAGAATGCATACATACCGTAAAGTCAGAGATTAATAAAACATGGTATTACACCACACCCCTCCGTCTCTCAGATAGAATGCATACATACCGTAATGTCAGAGATGATTAAAACATGGAATTACACGACACCCCTCTATCTCTATGATAGAATGCATACATATCGTAATGTCAGAGATGAATAAAACATGGAATTACACCACACCTCTCTGTCTCTATGATAGAATGTATACATACCATAATGTCATCGATGAATAAAACATGGAATTACACCACACCACTCTTTCTCTATGATAGAATGCATACATACTGTAATGTCAGAGATGAATAAAATATGGAATTACACCACACCCCTCTGTCTATATGATAGAATGCATACAACCTGTAATGTCAGAGATGAATAAAACATGGAATTACTCCACACCCCTCTGTCTCTATGATAGAATGCATACATACCGTAATGTCAGAGATGAATAAAATATGGAATTACACCACAACCCTCTGTCTCTGTGACAGAATGCATACATATCATAATGTCAGAGATGAATAAAACATGGTGTTACACCAGACATCTCTGTCTCTATGATAGAATGCATACATATTGTAATGTCGAAATGAATAAAACATGGTATTACACCACACCCCTCTGTCTCTGTGACAGAATGCATACATATCATAATGTCAGAGATGAATAAAACATGGTATTAAACCAGACATCTCTGTCTCTATGATAGAATGCATACATATTGTACTGTCGAAATGAATAAAACATGGTATTACACCACACCCCTCTGTCCCTATGATGAAATGCATACATACTGTAATGCCAGAGATGAAAAAAACATGGAATTACACCACACCCCTCTTTCTCTATGATAGAATGCATACATACCGTAATGTCAGAGATGAAAAAACATGGAATTACACCACACCCCTTTGTCTCTATAATGTAACGCATACATACGGTAATGTCAGAGATGAATAAAACATGGAATTACACCACAACCCTCTGTCTCTATGATAGAATGCATACATAACGTAATGTCAGAGATGAATAACACATGGAATTACACCACACCCCCCTGTCTCTATGATAGAATGCATACATACCGTAATGTCAGAGATGAATAAAACATGGTATTACACCACACCCCTCTGTCTCTATGATAGAATGCATACATACCGTAATGTCAGAGATGAATAAAACATGGAATTACACCACACCCCTCTCTCTCTATGATAGAATGAATACATACCGTAATGTCAGGTATGAATCAAACATGGAATTACACCACACCCCTCTGTCTCTATGATAGAACGCATGCATACCGTAAAGTCAGAGATTAATAAAACATGGTATTACACCACACCCCTCCGTCTCTCAGATAGAATGCATACATACCGTAATGTCAGACATGAATAAAACAAGGAATTACACCACACCCCTCTGTCTCTATGATAGAATGCATACATATTGTAATGTCGAAATGAATAAAACATGGTATTACACCACACCCCTCTATCTCTATGATAGAATGCATACATATCGTAATGTCAAAGATTAATAAAACATGGTATTACACCACACATCTCTGTCTCTCTGATAGAATCCATACATATCGTAATGTCAGTGATGAATAAAACATGGAATTACACCACACTGCTCTGTCTCTATGATATAATGCATACATACCGTAATGTCAGAGATGAATAAAACATGGAATTACACCACACCCCTCTGTTTCTATGATAGAATGAATACATATTATAATGTCAGAGATTAATAAAACATGGAATTACACGACACCGCCCTGTCTCTATGATAGAATGCATACATAACATAATGTCAGAGATAAATAAAACATGGTATTACACCACACCCCTCTGTCTCTCTGATAGAATGCATACATACCGTAATGTCAGAGATGAATAAAACATGGAATTACACCACACCCCTCTGTCTCTATGATAGAATGCATACATGACATAATGTCAGAGATGAATAAAACATGGAATTACACCACACCCCTCTGTCTCTATGATAGAATGCATACATACCGTAAAGTCAGAGATTAATAGAACATGGTATTACACCACACCCCTCCGTCTCAATGATAGAATGCATACATGCCGTAATGTCAGAGATGAATAAAACATGGAATTACACCACACCCCTCTGTCTCTATGATAGAATGTATAGATACCGTAATGTCAGAGATGAATAAAATATGAAATTACACCACACCCCTCTGTCTCTGTGATAGAATGCATACATACCGTAATGTCAGAGATGAATAAAATATGAAATTACACCACACCCCTCTGTCCCTATGATGGAATGCATACATACCGTAATGCCAGAGACGAAAAAAACATGGAATTACACCACACCCCTCTGTCTCTCTGATAGAATGCATACATACCGTAATGTCATCGATGAATAAAACATGGAATTACACCACACCCCTCTGTCTCTATGATAGAATGGATACATACTGTAATGTCAGAGATGAATAAAACATGGAATTACACCACACACTCCTGTCTCTATGATAGAATGCATACATACCGTAATGTCAGAGATGAATAAAATATGAAATTACACCACACCCCTCTGTCCCTATGATGGAATGCATACATACCGTAATGCCAGAGATGAAAAAAACATGGAATTACACCACACCCCTCTGTCTCTCTGATAGAATGCATACATACCGTAATGTCATCGATGAATAAAACATGGAATTACACCACACCCCTCTGTCTCTATGATAGAATGCATACATACTGTAATGTCAGAGATGAATAAAACATGGAATTACACCACACACCCCTGTCTCTATGATAGAATGCATACATATCGTAATGTCAGAGATGAATAAAACATGGAATTTCAGCACACATCTCTGTCTCTATCATAGAATGCCTACATATTGTAAAGTCAGATATGAATAAAACATGGAATTACACCACACCCCTCTGTCTCTATGATAGAATGCATACATATCGTAATGTCAGAGATGAATAAAACATGGTACTACACCACACCCCTATGTCTCTATGATAGAATGCATACATACTGTAATGTCAGAGATGAAAAAACATGGAATTACACCACACCCCTTTGTCTCTATAATGTAACGCATACATACCGTAATGTCAGAGATGAATAAAACATGGAATTACACCACACCCCTCTGTCGCTATGATAGAATGCATACATAACATAATGTCAGAGATTAATAAAACATGCAATTACACCATACATCTCTGTCTCTCTGATAGAATGCATACATATCGTAATGTCAGAGATGAATAAAACATGGAATTACACCACACCCCTCTGTCTCTATGATAGAATGCATACATACCGTAATGTCAGAGATTAATAAAACGAGGAATTACAGCACACCCCTCTGTCTCTAGATAGAATGCATACATACCGTAATGTCAGAGGTGAATAAAACATGGAATTACACCACACCCCTCTGTCTCTATGATAGAATGCATACATATCGTAATGTCAGACATGAATAAAACAAGGAATTACAGCACACATCACTGTCTCTCTGATAGAATGCATACATATTGTAAGGTCAGCGATGAATAAAGCATGGAATTACACCATGCATCTCTGTCTCTATGATAGAATGCATACATATCGTAATGTCAGAGATGAATAAAACAAGGAATTACAGCACACATCACTGTCTCTCTGATAGAATGCATACATATTGTAAGGTCAGCTATGAATAAAACATGGAATTACACCACACCCCTTTGTCTCTGTGATAGAATGCATACATATCGTAATGTGAGAGATAAATTCAACATGGTATTACATCACACCCCTATGTCTCTATGATAGAATGCATACATATCGTAATGTGAGAGATGAATACAACATGGTATTACATCACACCCCTATGTCTCTATGATAGAATGCATACATATCGTAATGTCAGAGATGAATAAAACATGGAATTAGTCCACACCCCTCTGTCTCTCTGATAGAATGCATACATACCGTAATGTTTGAGATGAATAAAACATGGAATTACACCACACATCTCTGTCTCTATGATAGAATGCATACATACCGTAATGTCAGACATGAATAAAACAAGGAATTACAGCACACATCACTGTCTCTCTGATAGAATACATACATATTGTAAGGTCAGCTATGAATAAAACATGGAATTACACCACACCCCTCTGCCTCTATGATAGAATGCATACATATCATAATGTCAGAGATGAAAACTGCCCACCCCTCTTTTAAATTTGTGTTTGGATACTCCTTCTGGGCCCATCTGATTTGCTCACTCAACTGAGTGCAGTGAGATCATATTCTGATTTCAGGTACTCCTACTGTGTACAAAGAGCGCATCTGGGAAACAGAAAAATAAATAAATAAATAAATAAATTTAAGCTTGTTTCCTGCCTTTCCTGTCAAGTGGTATAGACTGTTTGTAGGCTACTGAGCCCCCAAGCCCTTCTGTGTTGGAGGGAAGCCTTCTAGCTTAGTTTTTTTTTCTTATATCTAGCCAGTTTTCTAGTTTCAGCACTCAGATCTGTTTCTTTGAACTCAGCACTTGTTCAGAACTCATTGTAAGCACTACATAAGCTGCAAATTACTACAGCTCTCAACTTTCCTCACTTGTCTAGTGGAAAGCCGTTTTTAGTACTTAATAAATAAGCACTTATCCAGGCATGTCTAAGGGTCAGCTCCCAGTGATTTCTCCTGTCTACCTGATGAATCTGGGCATCTTGGGGCAATGCAGCAATTGCCTCATGTACACAGACAACACTCTCCTCCTACCACCCAACACTACAACCTATGAGAGATGCACTTATATAGCCAAACTGGAAGCAAAGCTCTCTTCACCCAAGACTGGACTAGACAGTCAAGAGGAGAAGGTAAACACTTGCACCACACCACACTCATCACATAGTCCCTCAAAACCTACACCACCAAAACACACACATAGAAACACAAAACACACACCTACATTCGCGGATGCTCTCAATAAAAACCTGCCCAAGCATCAGGGACATCCAAAACATAAACGCAAGCAAACTCCACCCCCCAACACAACCCAAATGACACATAGCCGACAAACTCAGTGTGCCACTCAACCACAGCCCATAAGCCATAACAACGTACCCAACACTCTAGTCATAGGTGACTCTATAGTCAGGCACACTAATGTTCCACTCACTAGACTAAACAAGGAGAAAGCTACTGTCAGCTGCCTGTCATGTGCCAGGATCCGTCACATAACGCATGCACTCAGGTCACTCCACAATAAGTACAAATATGACACTGTCATTGTCCATGTTGGTGTGAATGACCTGAGACGTACCTCCCTGGACTACATGAAAAGAGACATGGAGGAGCTCTCCGATCTTGTATCCCAGGCAGGTATGAACCTAACCCTGAGTAGCATCCTGCCATCACCCAGAATGATACCACAGTACAAGGACAAAATGATTGACTTCAACAATTGGCTAAGCTTCTAGTGTCATTCTAAGGGGATCCAGTATTTGTCTGCCTGCGACGACATGATCGACAGTCCACGATGCTTTGCCAGAGATGGCCTGCACCTGTCGCCCTTAGGATTCCGGATACTGGCTAAGGCTCTTGCCACCCCTATAGTGCCTTTTTTAGGCAAGGTTCAAATGACAAATTCACCACCATAACAGGTACAAGCAAGCAAAATCTGAGGGTAATGCTACTCAATGCTAGAAGTCTAAACCTCAAAATCCACTCACTCAAGGCACTCCTTAAAATGGAGAACATTGACATCTGTGCAGTGACAGAGACCTGGTTCAAAGCTCCAGAGAGCACCCCTGCATTACCAGGCTTCAATTCATACCACACCTTTCGGCCACATAACCCAGAAAGAAGCACTAAAGGTGGAGGCGTGTCCATATTCATTAAGGATATCCACACCTCCAGGCTAGTTGCACAGCATAATGCATCCGAGATTATCCAAGAGCAACTAACTCTGGGCAAGACCACAATCCAAATTGTAGCTTGCTACAGACCCCCCCACCATGCCCCAGGATTCACACTCCTCATTTCTTGATACACTGGAAAGTATTAGGGTACAACCCACCACCCTAATAATGGGCGATTTCAACTACCCCACCATTAACTGGGAAAACTACTCATGTACCAACTCTTTTGCTCAACGTTTTCTAGAATTCATAAATTCCAACGCCTTGGATCAATTTATTCACACCCCCACCAGGGGCAGCAATATCCTAGACCTGGTCATTACCAACATGGGAAACCGGTGTTCCACACCAGAGGTCAATTCCTCGTTGGTCAGATCAGACCACAAGCTAATCAGCTTAGACATCCACATTCCACCCCCAGCCCCAATTAGGGAAACCATCGTAAAAAACTTCTCAAAAGCCAACTTCACACTTCTTAAGACAGAAGTGGCAAACTTCATGACACCCATGCAGACGGACAATAGAGGTATGACTGCCAAATCCTACACAAATGCAATTTATAAGCACTTACACGAGTGCATGGATCATGCTATCCCTAATAGAACCAAGATGTTATCCTCCAAAAAAAGGAAGCCAGTCTGGTGGTCCTCTGCCATAAACAAACTCTACAACAGAAGAAAGAAACTGTTGCAAAAAAGAGTAAAATCTCATGACTGGAGGAACTCCCTGGTCAACCTCAGTAAGAAGCTGAGATCCCTCATAAAACCCTCCAAAGCTAGTTACGAAAACAAAATTGCCACTGACTCTAAAGACAACCACAAAGCATTCTATAGCTATGTCAAGAATCTAAATGGGAACACTCAGATCTGCTCTGA
Source organism: Protopterus annectens (assembly GCF_019279795.1). Taxonomy (NCBI): domain Eukaryota; kingdom Metazoa; phylum Chordata; order Ceratodontiformes; family Protopteridae; genus Protopterus; species Protopterus annectens. The sequence goes on along the minus strand of NC_056726.1, from coordinate 1,347,459,402 downwards.
GTTACAGCATAATGGCACTAAATATACAGAACCAACTGATATTGCCAACATCCTAGCAGATAGGTTCAGTGCTAACTTTACCCCCCTCTCACCCCCTAGAGGGCCCATCTCTATACTGGAAGAATGCAAAGTTCCTATAATCACGGCTGCACAAGTAAAAAACACACTCTCCAAAGCCAAGAACACAGCATCCATGGGACCTGACAATATCCCAGGCTGCGTTCTACATGAACTGCAGAATAAACTGGCACCCTACCTAAGTACCATGTTCAATCATAGCCTCACCTCAGGCTTTGTACCCACTGAATGGTGCACAGCGACAGTTATCCCACTCCACAAAGGGGGAGCCACGACGGACCCCGGGAACTACCACCCCATTAGCCTGACGAGCCTGATCGGCAAGGCCATGGAATGTATCATCGTGAAACTCATAAACAAAGACATTGGTAATCTCCAAACTCTTGACCCTACTCAGTTTGGATTTGTAAAAGGCAGATCATGTCTCCTAAACCTGACTGACTTCTTTGAAGCAGTCACCAAAGCCATAGATGAGGGTAAAATGGTTCACACAGCTTATCTAGATCTCGCCAAGGCTTTCGACACCATCCCACACTCTGGAATTATAGATAAGCTCACTAAACTAGGTATAAATCCCTATGTCACAAGATGGGTTGCCAACTGGCTTACGGACAGAACCCACACTGTGAAAGTAGCGGATTCCAAATCCAACATCAGACCAGTGACAAGTGGAGTACCACAGGGTTCAGTCCTGGGTCCTCTCCTGTTTGGTATCTACTTCTCTAAAGTGCAGGCCAACACAGAAGGTCTTTGGCTAACAAAGTTTGCAGATGACTGCAAACTAGGAGCCATAATCAAAACTCCTAACGATGTGGACAAACTACAAAAGGGCCTCACTGAGACAGATACCTGGTGTCAAAGCCATGGCCTGAAGCTCAATGCCAAAAAGTGTATTGTCATCCCTTTTGGTAAAAACTCTGTAGCCATGAACTACCACATAGCTGGTAGTCTACTTAATGCCGAAAATGTGATAAGAGACCTTGGGACACAGGTGGACAGTAGTCTCTCCTTTGATAATCACATCGCCACAGTGGTCAGGAAATCATTCTACGTGGCTCATCTCATCACAAAAGGATTCTCATCCAGAAAAAAATAAGTCATTGCTCCCCTCTACTCATCACACATTAGACCCATTATAGAGTACAACGCCCCTTTAGGTATGTACCTCACAAGACATCTACAACAACTGGAAAGACCACAGAAATACCTCACAAAGAGGATTACTGGCCTCAAACAGATGACCTATGCAGACCGTCTCAAAAAACTACAGCTTTACTCCATCACGAATCGCCTACTCAGGGGCGATCTCTGCCTAACATACAAAGCTATGTCAAACCCAGAGCTGTTGGACATGCTCCACTTAAAGAAATCCCAATCCCTCCGAGCTACAAGATCTAGGGACCTTAACCTTGTCACCACAATAAACAGAACATGCTGGAGGGATAGATTCCTGTCCCAGATACTTCCCATACTCTGGAACAGACTACCTATCTATGTCAAACAGAGTTCCTCATTAGCATTCTTCAAGAAAAATCTTGATGATTGGATGGGAAATGGGAAATTCACCCCGGGGATCACTTCTGTGGCTCTGCTCGACAGGGGCACAGGAAAATAATTTTCTTGGGTGGCGAAAGCCAGGGTACATTTTTTGGCTAGGTTTGTATGGGCCCTAGGGCCAATTGCCTAGTCCCTACCTATGAACCTATGAACAAAACATGGAATTACACCACACATCTCTGTCCCTCTGATAGAATGCATAAATACCGTAATGTCAGAGATGAATAAAACATGGTATTACACCACACCCCTCTGTCTCTGTGATAGAATGCATGCATATCATAATGTCAGACATGAATAAAACATGGAATTACACAACACCCCTCTGTCTCTATGATAAAATACATACATACTGTAATGTCAGAGATGAATAAAACATGGAATTACACCACACCCCTCTGTCTCTATGATAGAATGCATACATACCGTAATGTCAGAGATTAATAAAACATGGAATTGCACCACACCCCTCTGTCTCTCAGATAGAATGAATACATACCGTAATGTCAGAGATGAAAAAAACATGGAATTATACCACACCCCTCTGTCTCTATGATAGAGTGCATACATATCGTAATGTCAAAGATGAATAAAACATGGAATTACACCACACACCTCTGTCTCTATGATAGAATGCATAGATACCGTAATGTCAGAGATTAATAAAACATGGAATTACACCACACCCCTCTGTCTCTATGATAGAATGCATACATATTGTAATATCGAAATGAATAAAACATGGTATTACACCACACCCCTCTGTCTCTATGATAGAATGCATACATATTGTAATATCGAAATGAATAAAACATGGTATTACACCGCACCCCTCTGTCTCTATGATAGAATGCATACATATTGTAATATCGAAATGAATAAAACATGGTATTACACCACACCCCTCTGTCTCTATGATAGAATGCGTACATACCGTAATGTCAGAGATGAATCAAACATGGTATTACACCACACCCCTCTGTCTCTATGATAGAATGCATGCATATCATAATGTCAGACATGAATAAAACATGGAATTACACAACACCCCTCTGTCTCTATAATAAAATACATACATACCGTAATGTCAGAGATGAATAAAACATGGAATTACACCACGCCCCTCTGTCTCTATGATAGAATGTATACATACCGTAAAGTCAGAGATTAATAAAACATGGTATTACACCACACCCCTCTGTCTCTATGATAGAATGCATACATACCGTAATGTCAGAGATTAATAAAACATGGAATTACACCACACCCCTCTGTCTCTCAGATAGAATGCATACATACCGTAATGTCAGAGATGAATAAAACATGGAATTATACCACACCCCTCTGTCTCTATGATAGGGTGCATACATATCGTAATGTCAAAGATGAATAAAACATGGAATTACAGCACACATCTCTGTCTCAATGATAGAATGCATACGTATTGTGATGTCAGAGATAAATAAAACATGGAATTACACCACACACCTCTGTCTCTATGATAGAATGCATAGATACCATAATGTCAGAGATTAATAAAACATGGAATTACACCACACCCCTCTGTCTCTATGATAGAATGCATACATATTGTAATATCGAAATGAATAAAACATGGTATTACACCACATCCCTCTGTCTCTATGATAGAATGCATACATATTGTAATATCGAAATGAATAAAACATGGTATTACACCACACCCCTCTGTCTCTATGATAGAATGCATACATATTGTAATATCGAAATGAATAAAACATGGTATGACACCACACCCCTCTGTCTCTATGATAGAATGCATACATATTGTAATATCGAAATGAATAAAACATGGTATTACACCACACCCCTCTGTCTCTATGATAGAATGCATACATATTGTAATATTGAAATGAATAAAACATGGTATTACACCACACCCCTCTGTCTCTATGATAGAATGCATACATATTGTAATATCGAAATGAATAAAACATGGCATTACACCACACCCCTCTGTCTCTATGATAGAATGCATACATATTGTAATATCGAAATGAATAAAACATGGTATTACACCACACCCCTCTGTCTCTATGATAGAATGCGTACATACCGTAATGTCAGAGATGAATCAAACATGGTATTACACCACACCCCTCTGTCTCTATGATAGAATGCATACATACCATAATGTCAGAGATGAATAAAACATGGAATTACACCAAACCCCTCTGTCTCTATGATATAATGCATACATACCGTAATGTCAGAGATGAAGAAAACATGGAATTACACCACACCCCTCTGTCTCTATGATCAAATTCATACATACCCTAATGTCAGAGACGGAAAAAACATGGTATTACACCACACCCCTCTGTCTCTAAGTTAGAATGCATACATATCGTAATGTCAGAGATTAATAAAACATGGTATTACACCACACATCTGTCTCATAGGTTCATAGGTTCATAGTTTCATACTAGGTTATCTGCCCTAGGGCATTTACAAGCCTAGCCAGAGTGTGTGTGGCTTTCGCCACCCCTTGGGATGAGAATACTACGCCCATTTAGGGTTTAGTTTACTGTGCCTCTGTCTAGTAGTGACACAGAGATGACCCCCGGGGTAAACCTACGATTTCCCATCCACTCGTCAAGATTTCTCTTGAAGAGAGTTAGTGAGGGGCTCTGCCTAACATGGACTGGGATTCTGTTCCAGAGTGTAGGGAGCCTCTGGGTTATGAATCTGTTCCTCCAGCACATCCTATTTATTTCTGTGTTGAGGTTCAAATCTCTTGCTCTCGTGGCTCTGATGGATTTGGATTTTCTGAGGTGGAGCATGTCCATTAATTCCGGATTGGCCATGGTCTTGTACATCAGGCATAGATCACCTCTGAGTAGGCAGTATGCGACTGAATAGAGCTGGAGTTTCTTCAGCCGGGCAGCATATGACATATGTTTGAGACCCTTTATCCTCTTGGTAAGGAACTTTTGGGGTCTTTCTAACTGCTGCAGGTGTCGGGTAAGATACATCCCAAATGGGGAAATGTACTCAATTATGGGCCTGATAAGAGAAGAGTACAGGGGCACAATGACCTCTCTTGATCTAGATGTGAATCCCTTCATGATAAGGTGGTCAATATAGAAGTTCTTCCTAACCACCTTGGCAATGTGAGTGTCAAATGAGAGGTTACTGTCGACTTGGGTCCCTAGGTCCCTGATTACCTCTTCCGTACTTAATGGATTACCACCTATGTAGTAATTTGTGGGTACCTTGTTTTTCCCAAAGGGTATGACTATACATTTTTTGGCGTTCAGTTTAAGGCCATGGCTCTGGCACCAATTATCCATTTCTATGAGGCCTTTCTGAAGGATGCTTGTGTCCGCTGGAGTATCAATTATGGCCCAGTTTGCAGTCATCTGTGAACTTTGTCAGCCACAATCCTCCTATGTTTGCTTGCACCTCGGAAAAATAAATGCCGAACAAGAGGGGTCCCAGGACTGAGCCCTGTGTGACACCGCTTGTGACTGGCTTAGAGTCTGACATGGCTCCAGCAATTCTGACCTTGTGGGTTCTGTCCTTGAGCCAGTTTGCAACCCATCTTGTGACATATGGGTTTACATTTAAGCTGGTGAGTTTGTCAATGATGCCCAAGTGGGGTATTGTGTCAAAGGCATTTGCAAGGTCAAGGTAGGCTGTGTGAACTGCCTTACCCTCATCAATGGCCTTAGTGACTGTTTCAAAAAAGTCGACTAGGTTCAAAAGGCAGGATCTGCCTTTGACAAAGCCGAATTGGGTAGGATACAATGTCTGTAGGTCCCCAATGTCTTTGTTTATGAGTTCCATAATGATCCTTTCCATAGCTTTGCAGACCAGGCTTGTCAAGCTTATGGGGCGGTAATTTCCAGGGTCCGTAGAAGCCCCTCCTTTGTGGAGTGGGACCACTGTTACTGTACGCCACTCTTTGGGTACGTATCCTGTAGTAAGGCTAAGATTAAACAGCAGCTTTATGTGGGGGTTTAGTTCCTCTTGGAGTTCATGTAGCACGCAGCCCGGGACACCGTCCGGTCCCATTGATGCTGTATTTTTAGCTTTGGAGAGGGCAGCTCTCACCTGGGCATCTGAGATGTTAGGGAGGTGACACTCTGCTGGGATAGATATTTCTTGTTTTCGGGGTGAGGAGGCGGAGAAATTTGCACTGAACCTGTCTGCCAGAATGTTGGCAATATTTGTGGGTTCAGTGTATTTTGTGTCATTTTGGACTAACTCTGAGCATATCTGGGAGTTTCCACCTAGGTTTCTAACATAGCTAAAAAAGGCCTTGTGATTGTTTTGTGTGTCTTTTGCGATTTTTCTCTCAAAGTGGGCCTTGGATGATTTTATGTGTGATCGAAGTTTTTTGCTAGTACTGATCAGAGATGCCTTCCCTTTTGGGGATTTTGCTCTGTTATGTAGTAGCTTCCTCCTCCTGTTGTAAAGTTTGTTAATGGCTGGGGTCCACCAGACAGGACGCCTGCCTTTGTGGGAATGGGTCTTGGTTTTATTAGGGATTGCATGATCCATGCATTCTTGAAGGTGTCCGTAGAAGGCATTTATGAAGGATTCAGCGGTGTGGGTTGTGGTTTCCACTGGCCCAGGGGCCTTGAAAGATACCACTTCAGTCTTAAGAAGTGTGAAGTCGGCTTTTGAGAAATTCTTCACTGTGGTCTACTGTGCAGGGGGTGGGGGTGGGATGTAGATTTCCAGTGAGATTAATTTATGGTCTGATCTCACCAATGAGGGGTATACTTCCGGTATGGAGCATTTTGTTCCCATGTTTGTGATGATCAGGTCTAGTATATTATTTCCTCTTGTCTCTCTGATAGAATGCATACATATCGTAATTTCAGAGATGAATAAAACATGGAATTACACCACACCTTTCGGTCTCTATGATAGAATGCATACATATTGTAATGTCAGAGATGAATAAAACATGGTATTACATCACACCCCTCTGTCTCTATGATAGAATGCATACATATTGTAATATCGAAATGAATAAAACCTGGTATTACACCACACCCCTCTGTCTCTGGGATAGAATGCATACATATCGTAATGTCAGAGATGAATTAAACATGGAATTACACCACACCCCTCTGTCTCTATGACAGAATGCGTACATATCATAATGTCAGAGATGAATAAAACAGGGTATTATACCACACCCCTCTGTCTCTATGATAGAATGCATACATACTGTAATGTCAGAGATGAATTAAACATGGTATTACACCACACCCCTCTGTCTCTGTGATAGAATGCATACATACCGTAATGTCAGAGATGAATAAAACATGGAATTACAGCACACACCTCTGTCTCTATGATAGAATGCATACATATTGTAAGGTCAGATATGAAAAAAACATGGAATTACACCACACCCCTATGTCTCTATGATAGAATGCATACATACCGCAATGTCAGAGATGAAAAAAACATGGAATTTCACCACACCCCTCTGTCTCTGTGATGGAATGCATACATATCGTAATGTCAGACATGAATAAAACATGGTATTACACCACACCCCTCTGTCGTTATGATAGAATGCATACATATTGCAATGTGGGAGATGAAGAAAACATGGTTTTACACCACACATCTCTGTCTCTATGATAGAATACATATTTACCGTAAATGTCAGAGATGATTAAAACTTGGAATTACACCACATATCTCTGTCTCTATGATAGAATGCATACATATCGTAATGTCAGAGATGAATAAAACATGGAATTACACCACACCCCTCTGTCTCTATGATAGAATGCATACATATTGTAATATTGAAATGAATAAAACATGTTATTACACCACACCCCTCTGTCTCTAGGATAGAATGCATACATACCATAATGTCCGAGATGAATAAAACATGGAATTACTCCACACCCCTCTGTCTCTATGATAGAATGCATACATACCGTAATGTCTGAGATGAATAGAACATGGAATTACACCACACCCCTCTGTCTCTATGATAGAATGCATACATACCGTAATGTCAGAGATAAATAAAACATGGAATTACACCACATCCCTCTGCCTCTATGATAGAATACACACATACCGTAATGTCAGAGTTGAATAAAATATGGAATTACACAACAACCCTTTGTCTCTATGATGGAATGCATACATATCGTAATGTCAGACATGAATAAAACATGGTATTACACCACACCTCTCTGTCTGTATGATAGAATGCATACATACTGTTATGTCAGAGTTGAATAAAACATGGAATTACACCACACCCCTGTGTCTCTATGATAGAATGCATGCATACCGTAATGTCAGAGTTGAATAAAACAATGAATTACACTACACCCCTCTGTCTTTATGATATAATGCATACATACCATAATGTCAGAGATGAATAAAACATGGAATTACACCACACCCCTCTGTCTCTATGATAGAATGCATACATACCGTAATGTCTGAGATGAATAGAACATGGAATTACACCACACCCCTCTGTCTCTATGATAGAATGCATACATACCGTAATGTCAGAGATAAATAAAACATGGAATTACATCACATCCCTCTGCCTCTATGATAGAATACACACATACCGTAATGTCAGAGTTGAATAAAATATGGAATTACACAACAACCCTCTGTCTCTATGATGGAATGCATACATATCGTAATGTCAGACATGAATAAAACATGGTATTACACCACACCTCTCTGTCTGTATGATAGAATGCATACATACTGTTATGTCAGAGTTGAATAAAACATGGAATTACACCACACCCCTGTGTCTCTATGATAGAATGCATGCATACCGTAATGTCAGAGTTGAATAAAACAATGAATTACACTACACCCCTCTGTCTTTATGATATAATGCATACATACCATAATGTCAGAGATGAATAAAACATGGAATTACACCACACCCCTCTGTCTCTATGATAGAATGTATGCATACCGTAATGTCAGAGTTGAATAAAACAAGGAATTACACTACACCCCTCTGTCTTTATGATATAATGCATACATATTTTAATGTCAGAGATGAATAAAACATGGAATTACACCAAACATCTCTGTCTCTATGATAGAATGCATACATACCGTAATGTTAGAGATGAATAAAACATGGTATTACACCACACCCCTCTGTCGCTATGAAAGAATGCATACATATCGTAATGTCAGAGATGAATAAAACATGAAATTACACCACACCCCACTGTCTTTATGATATAATGCATACATATTGTAATGTCAGAGATGAATAAAACATGGTATTACACCACACATCTCTGTCTCTATGATAGAATGCATACATATCATAATGTGAGAGATGAATAAAACAGTATTACACCACACATCTCTGTCTCTATGATACAATGCATACATACCGTAATGTCAGAGATGAATAAAACATAGAATTACACCACACCCCTCTGTCTCTATGATAAAATGCATACATATTGTAATGTCAGAGATGAATAACCCATGGAATTACACCACACCCCTCTGTCTCTATGATAGAATGCATACATACCGTAGTGTCAGAGATGAATAAAACATGGACGTACACAATACATCTCTGTCTCAGTGATTGAATGCATACATATCGTAATGTCAGAGATGAATAAAACATGGAATTACACCACACCCCTCTGTCTCTATGATAGAATGTATACATACCGTAAAGTCAGAGATTAATAAAACATGGAGTTACACCACACCCCTCTGTCTCTATGATAGAATGCATAGATACCGTAATGTCAGAGATTAATAAAACGAGGAATTACAGCACACATCTCTGTCTCTATGATAGAATGACTACATATTGCAAAGTCAGATATGAATAAAACATGGAATTACACCACACCCATATGTCTCTTATGATAGAATGCATACATACCGTAATGTCATTGATGAATAAAACATGGAATTACACCACACCACTCTTTCTCTATGATAGAATGCATACATACTGTAATGTCAGAGATGAATAAAATATGGAATTACACCACACCCCTCTGTCTCTATGATAGAATGCATACATACCGTAATGTCAGAGATGAATTAAACATGGAATTACACCACACCCCTCTGTTTCTATGATAGAACGCATACATACCGTAATGTCAGAGATGAATTAAACATGGAATTACACCACACCCCTCTGTCTCTCTGATAGAATGCATACATACCATAATGTCAGTGATGAATAAAGCATGGAATTACACCATGCATCTCTGTCTCTATGATAGAATGCATACATATTGTAATGTCAGTGATGAACAAAATATGCATTTACACCACACATCTCTGTCTCTATAATAGAACGCGTACATATCGTAATGTCAGAGATGAATAAAACATGGCATTATACCACACCCCTCTGTCTCTATGACAGAATGCATACATACCGTAATGTCAGAGACGAATAAAACGTGGAATTACACCACACCCCTTTGTCTCTATGATAGAATGCATGCATATCATAATTTCAGAGATGAATAAAAAATGGAATTACACCACACATCTCTGTCTCAGTAATTGAAAGCATACATATTGTAATGTCAGAGATTAATAAAACATGGAATTACACTACACATCTCTGTCTCTGTGATAGAATGCATACATATTGTAATGTCAGAGATGAATAAAACATCACTAAGCAATTGAAGTGAAAACTTCTCACTCTAAATTGAAGATTGGCCTTAGGTGATTTGGTCATATTCACTAATGTTGATGTTCTGCTCTGACCCCCATGCAAAAAAGGGAAAAAGGGGAGGGGTTCATCATGATAACTCTGACTTGTAGTTGGCGCTTTAGATTCGTCTTGCCTTCGGGCAGATCCTTGGCTAGTAAAGATATGATACAACTACAGCTTGAATACCACCTTCCACTCCTTTCTTTCTCCTCAAAAAATATTAGCTTTTAGAATGCCTCTCAAACAGAATTTACAGGTTTATTCCTTTCTCAAACCCTTCTCACAGTTTGATCATCCCTGTACCTCTCTTTTTCATACCATCTGGCTTCCTGTTCATGAAAGATTTGAAATTCTCTTTTTTACCCAATTATAACACTGATTGATAGTCTTATTTCTTTGTAATTCTCATTGTAAATCACTACTGGAGTAACAGCATATAAGCTCTGTTCCTGCTCAAACCCTCGCTCTATGTTCCAATGATCTGCCAGTGACCATTGACCATGCATTCTCCTAAGTCCCAAGCATTGGGAACTGTCTCTGTCTAAGAAAACTCTGGCGCTAAACTGTTATCAAATATGCATGCTTCTGCTGCCAACACTTTCCAACTACCTAAATGGTTCCCCACCTGCACTGCCATGCTAGACAAACAAACCATTTGTAAAATAGTGGTTGTGTAATGACGGGTGCATGAAACTTTGCCACCATTCTGCTTTAGTAATTTAGTCTTTTGACCACTTTTAAAAATTTTCAGTGATGTAAACACTGTAACTTCTTTTAATACCATTGGTTTGCACTGAGATTGTAAACTTAGTTAGCTAACCACTTACATTTCAGGTGCCTTTCCAACACCGAGATATAGAGCTTGGGGTTTTAATCATCTTCACCAAAAAGCAGGGCCCTCTACTGCTTTTTTTCAAAATTAATGATTTTTGTTTGCATGAAAGAGATGGTTATTCAAATTCATGGTGTTTAATGTAGCTGCATTCCTCTTTCAGATAGATATTACTACCTCTTCTAGCATATAATTAATAAATATTGCAGCTATTGCTCATAATATAAACTGCTAAATACGTAAATGGCATTATTTTCTATAAGGGATGTTAAGGTTATGAAGAGTGAAAACCGTTTAAATCAATCCTCTTATCTACAGATTTATTTTCTATTCTGTGAGACATTTCATAGAACAGATATCAACTTTCTATCAAATTACCTTCATCAGTGGTTCCTTTTAAAGTGCAGACTGTAAGGGGAAGTGCATGTATGTTTCATGTTCCCATAGCCATCTTTAACTGGTCAGTCAACGCTGCAGTAACTTTAATATGTACTGCTGGTTCTCTCTGCAGGCCCTGTGATAAGCTACTCTTTCTTTAGAATAGTAGAGTATATCCAGTGCCTTCAGTATAAGAAAGGCACCCTGACCCTATGAGTCTGTTCTGTGTCTAGGACTAATACACAAAGGTGCATTTTTCAGTGGATGTTGCTAATGCATTATTATGCAACTCCTGGGCAGTGGCTAAAATTAGCCTTTATGGATCATCCAACTACCCCAGTTACTACACTTCAGCATCATTCCCTCAAAGAAACAAGAAAGTATGTGTTCTAATAATATTGTCTGTAAAAGATAAAATTGTTTAAAATACTCCAGGTTTTTAATGTACACTACCTAGCCAGGACAGCCAGCAGCCAAAAACCTTCTCTTCTCCCTACTTCCATACCTTCCCCTCTTGTAGCCTCTGTATATAACTCCAGTTTTCCCTCCTCTTATTCCTAGACCTGCTAGCTCCCACAACATGCTACTGTTGTAATATAGCCTTTGCCACTAGATAGCACCCTTTTCCTAGGATTAGTCTCCTTGAACATCTATCCTGCTGTCTTAAAATATAACTCTCAGGCATCCAGTTTTTCCATTACTTGTTTTTATTGCAGTGCCACTCTATCTTTCTATTTTTCACTGTACATCACTCAGCTGCCCTGCCTACTATCCCTACTATCAAGATCCATACCTCCTTACCTATCTCCACCTAAACTTACCTTAGCAGTCAGCACTCCACTGATTGTTCTCATAGGGTTTACTCCTTCACTGGCTCTACCTGCTCCGTTCACTGTGCGGGCTCACTCCGCTCCTCTACCCTGCCCCCAATTTCCACCCGCCCCCAGTGCTTCTACATTTATACACCCTAACCACACCCCCATCCATACAACCAATCACACGTTCTAATTCCTTAAAGTGCTATAACCTACTTCCCACTAGTCTTTAACTTAGTAAACTATCAGTACTTATCCCTATATGTTAACCTATATATAATACTTCCATAATGCCACCTACATCTACCTCATCATACCTGAAGGTCCTACTCTTATTCCCACTCCTACCTATTTTATCTATACCTTACCTACTTACATTCTATGAATGCCTTAACTGCCTAGGATTTCATTGCCCTATAAAGCAAGCCTCCACACCAACACTTGCAGTCTCTCATAGCCATGAAATCCATAACACAAGACCAACAGGGTAACAGACAAACTGAATAGCCCGGACCCAGCACTCTCCACACTAGAATAAGGATGCAACTGTGCAACTGTATAAATATAAAAAAATAGATTAGTTAAATATGTGATTGATTTTTGTTGAATCTGAATGGTGGTTGTGATCACATGAAGTTGAGACAGTGGTTTTAAAAACTGAAATCAATTAGTTTGAGTTGTCTGAAGAAGTCACGCTATCTAGTGTGATGAAAAGTGCTTAACCGTACATTGATTAAAGCTGATTTTTGTATTTACACAGTTGCACAGTTGCATCTTTATTCTAGTGTGGAGAGTGCTGGGTCTGGGCTATTCAGTTTGTCTGTTACCCTGTTGGTCTTGTGTTATGGATTTCATTGCTTGCTCCATGGATAACCAGGAGGACCTGTTGGCGCAATCTGATACATCCGAGGCATTGGAACTCAAATAACACTCATTGGGAGGTTATCCCAACAAGTTGTAGCTTTAACAGCCAGGATGGATTCATTAACCAGAAGCCTTATTGTGTTACAACCACCGATTGTATCTGCTGCTCAACCAACCTTTAATGATGCCTGTCAGGTTGGTAGTGAGACATTGCAAGCGGATAACTTATTGAATCTTAGCACACATCCATTGCTGGAAGAAGTTTTAACTGCTGGGAACAGCCAACAAAGCAGCACATACTCTATGTCGATGAGGAAGGAACCTTTGCAGCTTATAGGCGCACCATTAGGAGAGCTTAAGTCATGGCTAAACAACAGTCCAGCATTACAGAATGCAACTACGAGCCATACTGCTAACGAAGGGCAACCAGTTGAAGGGATAGTGGATATTACTTCTAACCTCAAGGTACTAGATTCAAAATTGTTAAAAATTAAAAAGTTACAACTTGAAGTTGTGTATTTCAAAAAATGTATAGGGGAAGGTATTGTACCTAAAGGGCTTAGGCTCTGGCAATACCCTACAGGGTTGATTGAAGGATCTGCATTTCATAAAGAACTTTTAACACTCTTCGATAAACATGGCCTGGAACTGCTTAATTTAATGAGTAAACAATATCAATTAATGATTAATGATTATGAGCTTACTGAGGAAGCACCAGCGCTCAACCTCATTATTAAAGCAGACCTTGATTTTGGACATTATAAGTTCAAATATGAATGATTATTTGTCAGTATTGACCAATATTTAGTTAAATTAAGGAACACTAAGACTAAAAAGCTTATAAGAGACAGAGAAGCATATGGAGGAGGTTTAGCCTACCCTAAACCACCTCCTTCTCAAACTAGATTGGATACAGGAACTGAGAATAGGAGTAACTTTGGAGAACAACCTGTGAGTCGTACAAATGTAAACCAGGGCCAGGTTTGGCAGTGTGTGGATAATGGTTATGGGAACACAACAGGAAAACAACATTGTACTATGGGTACAAATAGGAATGACCCTAGTCCACATGGCCAGGGAGATTTTCCGAGACAAGGTGGGGCAGGAAATCTTCGGAGACAGGCCACAGGTTACAACCTGAGGCAGGGTCTCCCACAAGTGACATACAATACAAAGACCAAACAGTACCCAAGTCGGAATTAATGGAAAATGAACTCAAAGTTACTCAATACTCAAGGAGACTAAATTTTTTAAATTTTTCTAGCTTGAATGTTGATAGTATGTTGGCTGATGTTTTATCAAAAGGCCAAACTTTTGTACCAACTAGAAAGGCCAGTATTGCTGACAGTATCATTGATTTAAAACTCTTTGTAAGGAAGTTGAACTTAACGGTTATGTTTGGTGATAATACACAGCAAGACAATGGAGTACATGTGGTGAGCACATATATACCACCTCTTCATTCTACATTAGCATTGTTTGAAAAAATCTGTGAATTGGATTTTTATAATCATTTGAATACACATAGATATGTAGAACATAATAACATCACACAAGATAATAGACAGGTGTTGAAACTTCTACAAGAGGCATCAGTAAGAGTTATGAAATAAGGGTGGTGGGCTGGTAATAATGAACAATAACGATTACATTGCTAGAATGGAGAAACTTATAGATAATGACACCTATAAAGAAGTATCACTGAATGAATTGAAAGTGGCCTATTCTAGATTAAAGTCAAGCCTAGAAGAAATGTTTATAGAAGCTAGGTTTGATGTTAATATGTATAATTTCTTGAGTATGCCAGCCCCCAAAATCCCCATCTTATTTGGAATGCCCAAAACACATAAAAGTACCATAGATTCACCTATGAGACCATTGGTGTATGCTAGAGATAGCATAACATATGCTTGTGCTAAATATCTTGATCAATTACTGAAAAAATATGTAGCTAAACAACCACAGATATGCAAAGATTCCTGGTCTTTTCTGAACATTTCAAAGTTGAAATTTCAGGAAAACCTTAATTTTTTAACCATACATGTAAAAGGTCTTTTTATTCGTCTATCCTACATATGGAAGCTATGGAATGGTTGCGTATCCTTTTATTAAGGATGGGAGCACCTAAGGCTGAAATTGAATTAGTAGAAGAATTATTAGATTTAATTTTATCTAACAATTATATTGTCTTCAATAATAAATACTACCTGCAACAAATAGAAGTAGTCATGGGTTCCCCCTGTGGAGCTAGTTTTTCCCAATTTAGTAATGGCCTATTGGGAAAATGAGTTTATTATAAAAACACCTCAGGCTTTAGGCTGCATCCACTTTTACACCCGATTTTTGGATGATATTTTCATTCTGACTGAAGGTGATGAAAAAGTAGCTCTCGACTTGGTAACATTCTTTAATAATACTACTACATTTCTAAAATTCACACAATGCTTTAGTCAGGATAGAATAGCCTATATGGATGTGGACTTAAGGAAAGATTATAATACTAAGAGTTTCACAGCTAAAATATTTAGAAAGGAAACTTATTCAAATACGTTCTTGCATTTTACCAGTTGTCATCCCTTGTTTCAGAAACAATCAGTAGTCAAGGGCCAACTGGTGAGGGCAGCAAGAATGGTTATACACAAGGCGGACTTTATAGCAGAATGTGAGAAATTAGGAGAAATGTTTTTAATGAGCGGCTACCCAGTGTCATTAGTGAAAGAATTAACTAATGAAGTCCAACCAAAGAGAGCTAAAGGTATATATCAACCTATTTTAGGAATCAGGATGGTTACAACACAGGTAGAAAACACAGATTAATTCTGTACAAGTAGAAATGCCAATTGATGCCACTAGCTTTATTACTACTTTTAGTATTAATGCATATGGTTTAGTAGATATTTTACAGAAAAATTGGGAATTGATTGCCTGTGATTATACCTTGATTAATGAAATTCATCAAGAACCTAAAGTAGTGTTCAAGCATGGCTACAACTTGAAGAACATCTTGTAAAGTACCAGTAAGAAAAAGGGTTTAATGAAAAATGTAGGACTGAATAAATGTTTTATGTGCCCTTATTGTATGTATATGGATGTGGGCCAGTGGCTTATTATCAATGGAGTGCCCTTTGAGTCTAGATATGAATTAAATTGTGACTCAAAAGCAGTAGTATATCTGGCACAATGTCAATCATGCCCAGCATTCTATATCGGCAAGACTGATAGAAAAGTAAAAGAAGGAGTGTATGAACATCTGTACAACATTAGAAAGAAGAAACATAAAAATGCATTAGCTAGATATGTAGATTTATTCATTTAAATTCAGAGTTATCGATCAAGTTTTGATTGATGTTAGGGGGGGGACCCCATTCATTATTGCTGGAAAGATTGGAGTTATTCTGGCAATTATGAACTTGTGCATGTCAAAATCCAGGCCTAAATGACTCATATTCAAAAGCATGTATTTTAAAATTGAAAAGTCTCGCTAGATAAATATATGTATGGATATTAGGGTAGGTTGTAGTCTTTTAGGTTTTCCTCCTTGTTTGAAATATGATGTAGGTAACAATTAAGTAAATAAATGGAACAAACTAGGGCAGCTATATATGACTGAGCATGCCTGTAATGTAATGAGTTTTAGAAGTATATTCATTGCTGTTCAAGTATTTATTTTAAATGTATTTTAAAATAGTACATACTTCATTAATATATGGTACTTGTTTTTAGTATAGTATTATATTATTTATAAATAGATTAGTTAAATATGTGATTGATTTTTGTTGAATTTGAATGGAGGTTGTGATCACATGATGTTGAGACAGTGGTTTTAAAAACTGAAATCAATTAGTTTGAGTTGTCTGAAGAAGTCATGCTATCTAGTGTGATGAAAAGCACTTAACTGTATATTGATTAAAGCTGATTTTTATATTCACACAGTTGCACAGTTGCATCATTATTCTAGTGTGGAGAGTGCTGGGTCCGGGCTATTCAGTTTGTCTGTCTCTCATAGCCATACAAACATACCCTGCACACCAAACTACCTACCAGCAAAATATCATAGATTGACTCACATCAGATATTATAGCCCAAGAGCTAGGAAATTCCAGAACCTAATATGTAAACTTCTAAAACTTACACTGAGAATACAAGACCACTCCTTAATAGATGGTGATATGCATCCAAATCCTAGCCCAAATTCTACCACAACTCAGAGCCTCACACCCCAACTCCTGCTAATACACAGTTGCTCACCAGACCACTAACTCACTCCTGATAGCCCATCTCAATATTCGGAGCATAAATAATAGAGTTGCCCACCTACATGGTCTCATGGATGTTCATTCATTTGACATCCTATGTTTCACTGAAACATGGCTCAAGCCAGCAATACAAGACAATCAGATTATTCTGCCTGGATACAATATCTTGAGACTAGACTGTAAAGCTAAGAAGGGTGGGGAAGTAGCTATTCTATATAAATCTGGACTACAGGTGACCTCTATAGACTCTAAACCACCTCTAACTAGTAATGCTGAAATCCTTATTTCCAAGATTCAGTTTAATAAATTTACTTTTCTTTAATTGTATTGTATTTGTATTTGTAATACTGTTACTTTAACTACTTGTAACTCGGAGCTTTTCTCCCCAGGACTCCATTGAAAATGGGCAGCCCAAGGCCCAATGGACCACCCTGGTAAACAAACTGCAAATAAAATAAATAACTGCAAATAAATAAATGTAAATCCATCTATATCATCTGTGTTTATCTTCCCCCAGACAATAACTCTAACACCTTAGAAGATATCCTTAGCAGGCTTTCCAGTAACTATCCCCAAGAATCCATAGTATTCGGTGACTTTAATATCACCTGGAGGAGCTGTACCTCTAAACAGCCTACTATATATATATATATATATATATATTTATATATATATATCTATATATATATATATATATATCTATATATATATATATATATATATATATATATATATATATATATATATATATATATATATATATATATATATATATATATATAGGTCCACTTCTAAATCTCGAAAGCTCAACATCTCAAAATTCAAAAGACTGAGTCCAATATATAGGTTTACTATTGTTTGTTTGAATGGCAAAACATTTTCCGTTTGAAACAACGAAAAGTAAAACCGAACATAAACATTCCTAATGGCCACAATGTCGACCCAAATGATTGACACATTGGAGTCAACATTGTTAGCGAAACCATCACATGATAGCCATATAGGAACTGATGTAAATCAGATTCCTATACGACATATCACATTTTTGCCCCCCCTGCACCCTCCCACCCCCCACTACTAATATATTCTAACTCTGAGATTGCACTACAGTGGGGATATGGATGAATTTCCAATCCCCACTGTACTGCGATCTCCATGCAGATAGTCAATACACTTATGTGAATGCACTACTGCATTCCCATAAGTGTGTTCGACTATCCCATCCATTTAAATTTTGATCACGACATTCTGATTTTCGGCAGCAGTGCTGCCGACAGACTGTCGTTCGCACAAATGATAGTAAACCATATATATATATATATATATATATATATATATATATATATATATATATATATATATATATATATATATATATATATATATATATATATATATATGGTTCCCCTTCACAAAGTCAAACGGCCACAATCTCGAAAGTCATATGGTCGAGACCATATGCTCGAAATTGTGGAAGCTCAACTCTGTGAATGGGGAACGGCATACAGCACAGAATGGGAGATTTCCCTTTCTGCGCTGCAGTGTGATCTCGGAGTTGGAATAAATAAGTAGCGGGGGGTATGGGGGGTGCAGGAGGTCTTTCCCCCCTGCAGAAACACTTTGTTGTGTTACGTTTTTCTGTTTTTCAGCTCCCTTTCATGAAGATGAGTGCAGAAATTTGAGCATATGGCTTCGGCCATATGCACTTCGAGTTTCTGAATGTTCGACTTTGTGAAGGGGAACTACATATATATATATATATATATATATATATATATATATATATATATATATATATAGATATAGATATGTGTGTGTGTGTGTGTGTGTGTGTGTGTGTGTGTGTGTGTGTGTGTGTGTGTGTGTGTGTGTATAAAGCATACAGCTGTGCTGATGAAAAGAGTCTGCTGCCTAGTGAGTCCTTTAAATGTAAAGGTAGCTCTAAATAAGTTCCCATACCTCATCCTTGCTGTGCCTCTGCCTGACTTATTTTGTCTATGCCCCTGACTCACATTCCACAAGTCCAGTGGAGAGGGAGCTGCAGTGTGTCCATCAGACATTCTGTTGTAAAAATAAATAACTAAAAAAAGCTCAAACATAAAGTAAATCAGACATAGTAGGTGTCCTACTCTCTGTGCCCTAGCTTTTTAGGCCCATTTTCCCTAAGTCTCATTAAACTAAAACAATGAATGAGAAGGTCACTGAAAAACTAATCACTAAAAACAAAATGAAAACTCCAGCAAAGCTAGAACTTCCACTGAGTGACCTCCCAAACCTCTTGTATCAGAGGCACATGGGATATATGCAAATGATCCTTATGAACATCAGGTGTTTCAGCTCATTGGCGATTCTGAATGCTCATGAGATGTTTCATCATTTTACTGGACAATTTCAGGCCAGGAAGGGGTTTGGCTTTATTGGCCTGAAATTGTCCAGTAATTGTCCAATGAGCTGAAACACCTGATGTTCATAAGGATCATTTGCATATATCCCATGTGCCTCTGATACAAGAGGTTTGGGAGGTCACTCAGTGGAAGTTGTAGCTTTGCTGGAGTTTTCACTAAGTCTCATTAAAGGATTTTTTGGTTGATGATTATTTTGCCTCTTGTCCTTCTTTCCACTAGACTGTATATGTCTGCTGCCATCAGTTTGTTTTCATGTTGCATCCCCTTCAGTCCCATGGTGGTTACTCTAAACCTTCTTCAGTATGTTAAAGTCAGTCTCTATGTAAAATATTCAGGCTTGCATGTGGTGCTTCAGATGAACCATTATGAATGCCCAGATCAGTTGAAGAAAATGGTCTGGCAATCAGGAGTCCATGCCGAATGCTCTATCATTCACTAGTGATGTGTTGAACCTGGTAATGTAGTTCATTCTTGATGTGATCAGGTCCTCAGCAACTTCCTTTTCCTTTATGCTTCCAAGCACTAGTTGTCCCACTAGCAAGTAGTATTTCAAATTATTTGCAGGTTTTAACTGGCCAAACACAGCTGGTTGGAATTATCTGTTATTGTGAATTGAAAGCTAGAGGTTTAGACACAGAAGGATTTCTGTGTTGGTCTGTGTGTTTTAATGTAGAGTTTATCCTGTCTACAGTGTTTTGCAACTATGAAATTAGCATATATAAAAAACTGTGAGTGGGGGTCTTTACTTCAGCCTTTCCAGGTGGGTTGTAAGGGAATTATGTTATCAGTCAGTTGTGATTAAGCAATGCTTCTTCAAGCAGTCATGCATCAATGATTGACTGGGGAAGCTTTTCCTATTCATTTTTCTAAGATGTAAGACATTGCATTTTTTGGTACAGAACTCAAAGCTACCATTTCCTAAAATTTCAAGAATGAGTGTCCAGAACATGACTAAGCCTACTAGTCACCTCTGCAAAGCTCTATAAATAACCTACTTTTCGTCTAACCCACAGATTTCATCTGATCTCCTATCACTTGCAGCTCACCTCTCCACCTTTATTCAGAATGTTGTGGTAGGCTTTGCTGAAATTCATTAAAAATAAATCTAGTAGATTATCTCTGCAGATTATGTTGGACTGGCAGGACATCTCTACTATGGTTCCATGCTGGCTGGGGCATAGTATAGTATAAGTATTGAAGATACCTTCAGGCTGATCCTTTAGAAGTTTCTGTATTGGCTTTTCTGGATATAATGATGTGCCTGTATTGGCTTTTCTGGATATAATGATGTGCCTGTATTGGCTTTTCTGGATATAATGATGTGAAGTTCTCTGGCTGGGAGTTACCAGGCATTTAAACTTTGTTTATGTGGTTGAACAGAGGTTGCCATCCCCCCCCTATGCAAACCTTATCCATTCAGAGGCACCTATCACAGACATATGTCAGTGACCACACTAATGACCTCGCCATGTACATCAAGACCTTTGGAATTCGTTAATCAGATCACTAGGCTTTGACTTAAAGCATTCCCATCAATTCCTTTGTCAGATAAATAAAAACATATTTCATCCAGTCTGTGCATCCACTCCTTCTTCCAAAGCATTTATCTGTAGCTTTCCTTTACAAAGACCAAGGCATAGTATTCAGCTGTTTCTCCTGATTGATTCTGGACCTCTGGATTTTTTTTCCAGGTTCATCTGATGTTGCCCTTTCTGATTTTTTCTGTTATATCACTTGCATGCCTTACCATGTTGTGTCCATTCCCTAGCATTTCCATAGTCCTCAATTCTACTGTCTGATCTGGTATTCAAACTGTCTTTGAGTCCCCAACAGATGAACTAAATTCAGTTTGGAACTACATGAAACACTAACTGAGCATAGCAGACCTGTCATGGTCAGCCACTTACATGTGCTTTACCTCCGTAATGGCTTCTGTGATGAAGGCTTATGTAGCCAAAACTAGTATGTGAACATCAAATTAAATATAATTATTTCCATGAAAAAAGAGTGATTTCTTGTTTCCTGGCTCGTTTGATTTTGTATGTGACTGAGCCCCTGATGACTACACTTGGACAAATTGTTGTGACCAAGTCAGAAATCATTTGTTGATGCTAACCTTTTAGCCAGCACCCTTTCTATACTGGCATCTTTTGTTTGCATCTTCTGGAAGACTACAGATGTGAAGTACAATCACCTCCAGCCTTGAAGATTGACATAGCATTCCTTGTTGTCCATTGCCCCATACCCTTCCCTTAGTCCAGCAGTCAGTAACTTTGTTTCCATGATTTGGAGGAGGACTGAGGTTTAAGGTAAGGTGGGAACTGAGAAATGTATGAAATGTTGGATTAATGATAGATATACAAAAGAATACATGTGATGTATAATGTTTGTAACTGGGAGCATGTTGATATGGTTTTTCTATTCTTTTATATAAATGCATGTTTGCGTATGTCTTAAGTGATAATTCAATAAATGTATTGAAAAATTGCTTCCACCTTACTGCACCATTTCACTTACTTCTTTCCTTCTTTCCCTGCTGTGATATGCAGTGTGCAAGCAGTTTCCTACATTTTTACTCCTATGACATTGGATCTGCCCATCCACCATGCAATATGCCCAGTGCTGACTTATCCTAGTCCTGTCCTCCATGGTCCTAGCTTTGTCATGCCTAACACAGCCACCTTCCTTTCCAAAACTACTTCTTACAACATGATTATAATGTGTCCAAGACTGCTAGCACAGGAGAAAAATCACCCTGCAAACATCACTTCTTTCCTGTTTCTTCCACTTTTGTCATTTTTACTTGTAAATTCACTTTCATCATGGTACTTTCAAATGCTCACTTCAAAACTCCCAATTTGCACTTTTATCAAAATGAAACTGGTCTTTCATGGAGAACATTTCACCTTCTAAACACTACACTTGTTATTCTTCTTTCTATTGCAGTCCTTCCCTTTAGTTTGACAGCCTACTGGACACAGGTGTCCCTTTGCAGGGGTGGCCCCAGATCACTGTTTGGTTAAGGGGCTTGCTGAGTGTCACACAGCAGGCAAATGGGGGTGTCAGGAATCAGACCTTGTATCCTTGGTTGCACAGGAAGCTCATTAACAGCTCAGAACCTTAATCCTCTGTCACAGGTATTGCTGTTCTGAGTTCTCTTTTTCAGAATTGGCTTAAATAATAAACTGCAGCTTCCCCTGAGAAGGTAAGCATGTACCAACTATTCTTCCTCCAGACTGCATGGACTTGCTGTGAACACCTAGCCAGAGTCCCTTGCCAGTGCACTGCTTCTTTCATGTGTGACCATATCCAGTGAGGCCATTCACAATGCCTTCTGAGGATACTGCCTCTTTACCTCCAGTGTCAGCCCTGATGTGATTTGCATCCATAGGGTGTGTCTTTTCATCATATCTGGTATGCCTTTACCTGTAATGACAGACCTAGTTTCAACACACCACAGTTCGATTCCTTTCATTGCCTTCTCTCCCAGTTATACACAAAAGCATGCACAACAAATGGCAAGATCGTTTGAATGCATACTTATTATAGCTGCCTACATGTTGCACATATGGAATATCACATAAGATGAGATTTATTATTGATTTTTTATTCTTGTGGTGTACAAATGAAAAAAAAATAGCTCGATCACTCGCCAGAAGAGTTTATCAGCTTATCTCTCCTCTCCTCTCTAGGTGTCCCTTCTTGTGGCTATGTGATGCCATTAACTGTACCTTTCTGTTATGCAGCTGCTGCCACTATTTCCAGAGACGTTCCCACTCCTCAGTTTCTGATCCAATTTTAACTTTACTATAGTCCTCTCCAGTTACTACTGCTTTACTATTCATCTACCCTGCCTCACCCATACATGTAAACAATTCTGTTGCACATGCCAGTGTAACCCAAGACTTTGATACGATTCAGATTATGGTAACACTGGCTGATGTTAGTGTTGCTGGTTACATATCATTAGTTTGCACCACTGCAGCTGATTTTAATTTATGAACATTCTGTAATCAATAGCAATACCTTGAAGCATGACTTTGCTTTTCTGATGAAAGTCTGAAGAGCTGGCAAACCTTGCAGATTTCAGGTTGTGTAAATTACTCATGAGGAGCACTTTAGGGGGTATCTATATCTTGGCTTCATGTTACCTATTTGATGAAATTAATTCATGCTGCTGTTGTCTCATTGTAAAGCTTGTTCATAAATCATTGGGCATGTATCATCAGACAGTGAAGGACAATAGAGCCCATGTAAAAGATTTACCATGCTTTGACTTGTCAGACTCTGTTACATTCACTGCAGTAGGTTTTATCAGTAAATGGAAGTGTGATATGGTTTAGCCCTTTGTGACTGTGAAGTGATGAATGAGAACTTGGATGAAAGCAGGCGCAGAATCTGGGAAACAGACAGTGTATGGCTTACACAGGCCAAAATAATTTGTGTGCTGTTAAACTAGACATTGCAATTTGTCAACAGTATAGCTGAATTTGCTGTTTTTTTCAGGATTATCAATATCTCTTGGGTCTTTGCAGTAAAGAGAATACTGATTGACTTGTTGTCATTGCCTCTAATCAACACATATTTATCGCACTTTCAGATGTTGGTAAAAGTTCAAAAAATCCTTTCTGTAAAATTGTCAGAGCAGTTGCTTTAGAACTTGAGCTTCCTTGTGAATTTTTGCAGATGCTATAGGAAGTAAATCACCCACTTTAGCCTGAAATTATATTTATGGAAGTATGCTGTAGCTTAGTGTTCAGCTTCTGTACGTTTTGCTTTTGAATTTACAAAGTCTGCAGGCACAAAATCATGGTAGATTTGTTACAGGAAATTACACTTAAATAGCAAAAAGAACATATATATCTTTTACTGATGACTTAAACTGTCTGTCTCAAATATCTTTTGTTCTGAATAGCGGTTATTTTGCCTTAAGGTCTGCAGAGTACCAGGCTGTTCAGATTTCAAGTCTGTGAACTAGCTGAATAAATTAATTGAAGTTTAAGAGGAAATGTATACATATCTGGAGGGTAACAAAGGCTACTCTATAACTTATGCAAGGGGGTAGCTTTATCTCCCCGTGGTATGGCAGTGGGATGCTTCTCTGACTCACCCTTTTCTTCTCCTCAGGGAAGTGTTGGGATCCTTGGGATGCTTGGTGTGGGGGGATTCTTACTGGTATGTAGTGAGCTGCCTTCCTCCTTACAGAGAAATGGCCTAGTGGCTTTTAGCCCTGGCACATTTTAAGTCCTCACCTTTAGCAGTGGATTGAGATGAGTGAAGTCCTTTTTTATTCCTTCCTTCCTTGGAGGGAAGGTCGCACTTGCCTAGACTTGAACCCTTTGGAAGGAGAGGGTGGACCAAGTGGCAGTCCTTGAGAGGTTTCCTCCAGCATGAGTAGTCTTTGTGTTCCTCATTGTGAGGGTTGGTTCTTATGGCTAGTGGGCTTTGCACTGGCCTTAACCTGCACTAGTGAAATTTCAGTCAAAAACCTTCTGCCCAGGTGTATATTAACCAGGCTTTGAAAACTGGGGCTGCCTTGATAGTAGACTATTGCTTTCCAATGGGGTACAGTTCTTCCCCGCATGGTTGGTGGATGGAAGTCTAAGGGGAGGGAGAAATGTCTCCCATCCATTTGTGTAAATGGCTCATTGTCAGATGGGGCAGGTATGGAGGGTACCTTATTTTCGGAATGGCTGTATTGAGCTGGAGCAGATCTATCTAGATCACTATAAGTAAGAGCTCATATAAAAAAACAAAAGCAAATTTTGAGAGAAAAATAGCTAAAGACTCAAAGACAATCATAAGGCATAGAAACCTGAGGAAACTCCCCAGATATGCTCGAACTAGTCAAAAATGATGAAGAGATTACTGATCTACCAGACATTGCCAACATACTGGCTGACAGGTTCAGCTCTTCCAAAGCAAAAACTGCAATCCCACGTCCCCGGCTGTGTGGTGTCCGCTGTGTATCAAACTCCGCGAACTCAATGACAAAACTACACCTGTGGGACAGCTATTTAATCAATACCTCTCTCTGGATACCCCTTAGGAGTGGGCAATTGCAACTGTGGTCCCACTTTGTCAAGGGCAGATCATGCCTTTTAAACTTGGTTGACTTTTTAAAAAACAGTCACCAAGCCATTGATGAGGGAAAGGCAGTCCATACAGCCTACCTGGATCTGTCCCACAGGGCGTCAGTCCTGGGCTCTTTGTTTGGCATCTTACTTTCTTTAGTAAGCAAGCAAACACAGGAGGTTATGGCTGACAAAGTTTGCAGATGTGACACAGAGGGTCAAGAAGAAACAATGGAAGAAGCGGATAACTGGTGCCAGAGCCAGCTAGTTAAAAAAAAAAAATGCATGAATCATACCCTTCCGAAAAAAAAGGTTACTAGCTACCTACCAAATGGGTGGCAATCCACTGAGAACAAAGAGAGTCAGATGGGACTTGGGACCCAGGTTGATTGTAGTCTGTCATTAGAGACACCCATGTAGCTAAAGTAGTTAGTCATCTAGATCACATCAGACCAATGATTGAGTACAATGCCCAATTCGAATGTATCTGACCCGACACTTGCAGCAGCTGGAGAGACCACAAAAGTCTCACCAAAAGGATAAAGGGTCTCAAAATGTCCTATGCTGCCGACTGTTGAAAGAACTCCATCTGTCTATGCTGCCCGACTGAAAGACTCCAGCTCTATTCAGTCGCTAGATTTGATGAATATGCTTCACCTCAAAAATCTAGATCCACCAGAGCCACAAGACTTAAACTGGAGGGATATTCATCACCCAAAGACTCCTATGCTGTGGAACAAAATCAGAAATCTTGACCAATGGATGGGAGAATTACCTCAGTGTCACTGCTCGACAGAGGCACAGCAAAATAATGGGTATAGTTCCCCACTAGGCTTTTGCTTAAATGGGCAGGAGAGACAGTAGTATGAACCTATGAACCTATGAACCTATATGCTTCTGCCTTCTCCCTTCTAGGAAATGGCATTTTTTGTGGTGGTTGTCACTATATGGTGCCCCTCCTTCTCTGTGAGTGCCTGTTCAAGGAGTATATTAGGCTAGTATACCATTCCTGCTTAGTTGTCCATTTTTTTGGTATGAGGGATTGCTTGTATCTACCCCCTCCTTTGGATTAGAGCTTCCTTCCTGTGGGCCTCTGGTTTTGTGGTGGGCTTGGCTTTAGTCTTTATTTTGATGAAAGATGTGCATGCCTGGCTTCAGGGACCACCTCATCCTGTTGCCTTATGTGGGGGAGTGGTTGCCACAAGAGGAAGGGATGGTTGCATGTTGAGTCCCTGGATCAAGTAATTTTGGAACCTCTTCCATTTGGCTTCATATAATGGATAGATCCCCTTCCCATGTGGGTGCTATTGGCAGTTTCAGGGGGTTCCCCACTCCTGGCTGTTCCCATACTGTGTTTCTTCACCAACTCATATTAACTCCTATGGCTACCAGCTAGTCAAGGAGTGTGGTGATAATGATTGCCTTTGGTGGCTTGTGAGCTCCCTTGGATCCTGATCAAGGTTGCTTCTTCCTTATGGTCCTTTGAGAATCACTAGGTCTATATCTGCTTGAAATTTTAGGCTTTTAGAGATCAATCTCTAACAGCAGTGCTCAGAATGGAAGCCCATCTTTGTCCTCTCATAATTCACAAGCTAGAGCAATGTTATCAAAGTACTGCCACATTTGCACATATTGGTTATTTATGGAAATGTCTGGCACCTGCTATCTACTTGGTTGGCTGTCTGCTGGTGATCCTTGTTCTGGGTGCTTGTTGCTGGGTCTAGCATTCACTTGGAGGGTGAAGGGCACCTCGTGGCCTAAGTTGCAGGTTTGTCTCCTCCTCTAAGATCAATCTGCAGTCATTGCTTGCTTGGCTGCCCCTGGCAGGCTTCTTCACAACATTCCTTGGTCCATTGGCATTCCCTCCACAGGCTGCTTTCCTTGCTCTGACGTATGAGCTGACTGCTTGATTTCATTGCCTCTGTATTCAGCCTTTTTACCGGCTGTGGTATGGTGCTGTTGCTTCTTCCATTTGAGTGGCGATGTTATTTGGAAATCGGTTGGCGCAGTAGTGCAATGGTTACATTGTTGCCTCACAGGAAGAGGTTCTCTGGTTCAATCCTTGGCTGAGGTGCCTTCTGTGCAGAGTCTGCATGTCCTCCCTTCATTCGTATGGGTTTCCTCCCACGTCACAAAGACATGCGTCTGGAGAGTTCCTCCACAGGTCTCTGCTGAAATTGGTTTTGTTCTAAGTTGGACTTTACCGGTAAACAAATGTTAAATAAATAGTCACCAAAACTACCAAAGCAGAAACACAGCTGCAGAATAATGGCACTTCAAAATTCTATCTTAGAAAACTTTTAATAAATTGCTTTCACAATAACAATTAATTCACCAGATCACATAAGGTCGAAAAAAGCACAGTTGATATATGTTGTAGTTAACCAATAGCTACAAATCCATTTCCAGTTATTAAGCAACTAAATAATTATCATTAAGTTTTAAAGCAATACCCTACCTTCCTAAAAAATAACAAAAACACATATAAATAACCTGGATCTCTAAAGGAATGCATAAAAAATGTATCATATTAAAATGCATTCATGTAAATGCATTTACTAAAATACTGCTCGCACATATTTATACACATAAATGTAAATACAAATATGTGTGCATATGCCTCCCCATGTACCCCAGCTCACTCCATTACACACATATAATGTGCAGAGATCATATACATATTGCGACTTCCATATGGACAATAATAAAATCAAAAAAGCAAACATGCAGTTACATATGCAAATGCATATATATATTATACAAACTAGATGATAAATCAATAATTTCTTCTTCAATCTATGTACCTTTAGGACCGGTTTAACCAAAACATGACCATTCAGTCCTGGTCCTTGATGTGCTCTTAACTTAAAAATCTAATATAGTTCTTTTTGCTTAGTTTAGGGTGATAGAAATTATGAATACAAGTGTGAGGTTGTGGGATATTGAAAACAGAATGGAAAATGCAGAACTATGTTGGATTTTGAAGCTAAGAGCAGATAAGGGTTTTGGGTTTAATGGGGTTGTCTCCATAAAACCAGCCTTGAAATCTAGAGGCTTGCGTAGATAATGTGTTGTTTCATCTTATCTCATTTTTATTTTGAGATTTTAATTGCTTATATGTGCTTCATTTTATATAAATGCATGTATATACAAATGGTATACGGGGAAATGCAAATCTTTTATTATTGCTGTGAGTAGCTCTTTAAGGAGCTTTCAAAGGTATCAGTGATCTCATCACGCTATTACGCGCATTTATGGGGAAACCTAGTGTTGAGAGATTTGAAAATGTGAGTAATACTCTTATTGGTTGACTTTGTTTTAAAATAAGTATTTAACATTGTTTTTAGAGTTCTGTATTTATAATGGTCTGAAGAAGCCATCGTTGTGATGGTGAAAGTGCTTACCAATTTTTATAAGTATTAAAGATTTTTATTTTATGATAGCTGTGCATCGTGCTTCCAATTACAGTGTTCTGATTTTACTTGCTATTTTATTTGTCAGAGACACGTTTGCCCATGGTGTAATTTGTCTGATATACGGTGGTCTAAATAAGTTCTTATGTAATTTCAGCAAACCATTAAATGAAGGAAGCAGTGGTTTCCCAACTAAAAAATATTGAAATAATTTTTTGGTCATAAGACCCATATTCAAACATTCACTCAGGGAATTTAACAATCCTTGTTGAAATAATTCTATAATTTTCACTTCTATTATCTCATAAGTGTTTACATCTTTAAGCATTTCATTAATGCAAGTGAAATAATAAACTCTGTCCATGACCACCACAGAGCCACCCTTGTCCGCCGCTTTTATAACTATAGATGGATCATTCTGTAATGCTATAAGTGCCTTTCTCTCATTGAAACTGAGATTTTCAAAACTCTTTTTCCTGTTTCTGTCTCCCAATAAACCATAAATCCCATCCTAGCACAATCGAATAAAAACTTCTTGGAACGGGTGGGCCTGTGGGGTGTAAGCACTGAGTTTCCTAAAAAATGTTAACATCCTGAGCCATAGACTTTCAAACATCAAATTTAAAGGTACATTTCTTGTAAATAACTGTAAATCGATCAAAATATCAGTTAACTCTGCCCACTCAGCAGGAATAAATGAAAACCCTTTGTTTAATACATTTAATTCATATCTAGTCAAATGTCTACTAGAAATATTCCATACCAGGTTTAAATTTCCTGATTTCACCTCTATTTCAAAGTTCTTGTGTTCAGGTTGTGAAAGGATTGCTTCCTCTTGCCTTTTGTCTATTGTTCCACCATCTCTCCTTGATTTTTCATTCTCTTGTGATAGGGAAGGGGAAGCTCGGAAAATACCTAGGGAATTAGGGATTTGTCTTTTCTTCTCACTACTGGTTCCACGATCGCATACTGTAATGTGTTATGTAGACTCACATTAAGGCATTCAACATTCGGAGTACTATAAGTCAAATTAATCTCATTAGTTAGCAAAACCTCAGTGCTAATAACTCTTTTAGCCGTTGCTCTAGTAGTAACTTCAATTGCGTTATGTGAAGGTGTTTCATACACACCTCTCATTTCTGATTGGACAAACTGCTTTGCCACTGAATTTTCAATTGGCTTATATTTACATTCTACTATCATAGCATCCAGTTGATTATATCTGGGCCATGTGAACACATAGTTATTGGAGAAATCATTAACGTCCCTCTGCATTTTCTTCTTCTTAGTTTGCAGTAAATTATGTTCAAATAAGGAGACCTTGTCCAATACCTCATTAATGCAATGGTGCACCATGGCTCCTCGAGATATATTAAGCATATCATTCTGCAGTTTTTATATCTTGGCACATAAATCCCTCTCTATCAGTAGAAAAAAACTCTAATAGATGAATATATGAAAAACTCATCTCCAAGTTTATCTGCTGCCACCTGGCCAGCAACTCAGGATATGAATCTCCAAATGCTTGCATAGTAAGCACTCTCATACACCTCAGAATGATTTTAAGAGCACAGCAAGCTTCCAAATGAAGCCACTGACATTGCAGGATTTTAAGGTGATATAAATCATTCTCTAGGGTCCGTACCTTTTGTAGTTTCCTCCCACATCACAAAGACGTGTATCTGTAGCGTTTCTCCCCAGGCCTCAGCTGAACATTGGTGTTGTTCCAAGTCTAACTGTCCTGGTAAACAAATGTTAAATAAATAAAATAAAATCATTCCAACCGTAGGATAATTCAAGAAGGTTATTCAATGTTAAAATGTTATCTATAACAGATATAGTTGTTCTCTGTCAGTTAATATAGGAAGAGGTGAAAAGGATCTTTCTTAATGGGCAAGGATTACCCTTACTCATCCATGCTGTAGTGCTGGCAGGTAGGTAGTTGATTCTTCCAGCTGGCAGAGATTGTTGGAATTCCCCCAAGTCAGGTGGGCACATAGTTCTCTATTACTTATTGGCAGAGGCAGTGTCAGATCTTCATTATTATTCATGATTTGCTTGAAGGCATTTGCTGGTGCCACAAGCAAACAGGTGATTACTGGGAAACTGTTCACTTGTGTAGTTGATGTGTGATGTCATGATGTGGATTGTTTTCTTTGCTTTTGTCTATGAGTGTGGATCTTCTACATAGAAAATGATGAAGAACAGGTTCACCTTGATCGATCAATGAAACTGTAAGAATGGATCTAATATTTTTATTTAGTATAAATGCCATTTATATGGGGATCCTTTTCTCCCTTCATATACTAGACAGCTATGAAAGCTGAAAATAACATTTTACATCTCATGTCATTTTCAAGACTTGGTGAGACTGGATTCTGGGATCACTTCCTTTTAACACTTATGATGGATGACTTTTTCTTTTTTTAATGCTCAAGGTAAATGTTCTTATCATCAACATCTGGCACAAACCCAGCCACTGGGGGATGCACAAGCCAGTGTATTTCTTCATGCCGGTCCCAAGCCTGGATAAATGGGGAGCATTACATCAGGAAGTGCATCCGGTGAATTTTTTTTGCCACATCAAATATGCAGACAACAATACAGATTTCCATACCACATCAGTCAAGGCCCAGGGTAACAACACCTGTCTCCTGTACTGTTAGCTAACAGGGTGATGGTAAAAATTGGGCTACTGTTGGCCGAAGGAAAAGGAAAGGGGGAAGGCAAGCCCAGAGGCAGGAGGAGAGGAGGAAAGTTAGGAGTGTGGAAGTGAGGGTAGAAGCTTTTAATGTTGGCAGTACGACTGGTAAAGGGACAGAGCTAGCCAATATGATGGAGAGAAGAAAGGCTGACATATTGTGCATGCAAGAGACTAGATGGAAGGGGAGTAAAGCCAGGTGTATCGGAGGTGCATTCAGATTGTTCTACCATGGTGTGCATGGGAGGAGAAATGGGGTAGGGGTTATCATGATGGAAAAATATGTCAAGAGTGTTTTGAAGGTGAAAAGAGAGTTGGATAGAGTGATGTTTATGAAGCTGGAAACTGATGGTGGGATGATGAATGTTGTTAGTGCATATGCTCCGCAAGTTGGGTGTGCGATGGATGAGAAAGAAATATTTTGGAGTGGGTTGGATGAAGTGGTGGAGAGTGTACCTAAGGGTGAGAGAGTGGTGATTGGAGCGGATTTCAATGGGCATGTTGGTGAAGGGAACAGAGGGGATGAGGAAGTGATGGGTAGGTATGGTGTTAAGGAGAGGAATGCAGAAGGTCAGATGGTAGTAGATTTTCTAAAAAGGATGGACATGGCTGTGGTGAATACGAATTTTAAGAAGAGGGAGGAGCATTGGGTGATGTACA
Source organism: Protopterus annectens (assembly GCF_019279795.1). Classification (NCBI taxonomy): domain Eukaryota; kingdom Metazoa; phylum Chordata; order Ceratodontiformes; family Protopteridae; genus Protopterus; species Protopterus annectens. The sequence continues at coordinate 1,347,426,647 of NC_056726.1, read as the reverse complement.
AGAGTGGAGGAAGATGCACACAAGTGGATTATACCCTATGCAGGAGGGCCAGTCTGAAGAAGTTTAGAAACTGCAAAGTGGTAACAGGGGAAAGCGTAGTTAGGCAGCAGAAGATCGTGGTCTGTAGGATGACTTTGTTGATCAAGAAGAAGAGGAGGAGAGTGAGGGCAGTTCCTTGGATCAAATGGTGGAAATTTTAAAAGGATGACTGTAAGGTAGAGTTCAGCAAAGAGTTAAGACAGTCGCTGGGTGGCAGTGAAGAGTTACCAGATAGCTGGCAGCCACAGCAGAGGTGGTAAGGGAGACAGCTAGAAAGGTGCTTGGTTGACATCCGGACAGAGGAAGGAGGACAAAGAGACCTGGTGGTGGAATGAGGAAGTACAGGAGAGTATACAGAGGAAGAGGTTGGCGAAGAAGTGGGATTGTCAGAGAGATGAAGAAAGTAGACAGGGGTACAAGGAGATGAGGCCATGGTAAAGAGAGAGAAGTGGTGAAGGCTAAGGATAAGGTGTATGGCAAGTTGTATGAAAGGGTGGACACGAAAGAGGGAGAAGAGGACCTGTACCTATTGGCTAGACAGAGGGACCAAGCTGAGAAAGATGTGCAGCAGGTTTGGGTGATAAAGGATAATGAGGGAACTGTACTCACAAGTGAGGAGAGTGTGTTGAGTAGATGGAATGAGTACTTTCGGGGGCTGATGAATGAGCAGAATGAAGCAGAGAGAGATAAGGTTGGATGATGTGGGGATAGTAAATTAGGAAGTGCAATGGATTATCAAGGAGGAAGTAAGGACAGCTATGAAGAGGATGAAGAATGGAAAGGCTGTTTGTCCAGATGACATACCTGTGGAACCATGGAGGCGTTTAGGAGAAATGGCAGTGGAGTTTTTAGCTATATTGTTTAATGAAATCTTGGAAAGTGAGAGAATGCCCGAGGAGTGGAGAAAACATGTTTTGTAACCAATTTTTAAGAATAAGGGTGATGTGTAGAGCTGTAGTAACTAAAGAGGGATAAAATTGATCAGCCAAAGCATGAAGTTATGGGAAAGAGTAGTTGAAGCTAGGTTAAGAAGGGAGATGATGATTAGTGATCAGCAGTATGGTTTCATGCCAGGAAAGAGCACTACAGATGCGATGTTTGCTCTGAGAGTGTTGCTGGAGAAGTACAGAGAAGATCAGAAGGAGTTGCATTGTGTCTTTGTGGACTTAGAGAAAGCATATGACAGGGTGCCTAGAGATGGTATTGTATGAGGAAGTCAGGAGTGGCAGAGAAGTATTTAAGAATGGTGCAGGATATGTACAACGGCAATGTGACAGTGGTGAGGTCTTCAGTGGGAGTGATAGATGTGTTCAAGGTAGAAGTGGAATTACATCAAGGATCAGCTCTGAACCCTTTCTTATTTGCAATGGTGATGCACAGGTTGACAGACGAGATGAGAGAGAAATCCCTGTGGATTATGATGTTTGTTGATGACTTTGTGATTTGTAGTGAGAGTAGGGAACAGGTTGAGGAGACCCTGGAGAGGTGGAGATATGCTCTATAGAGGAAGGGAAATGAAGGTCAGCAGGACTAAGGCAGAATATATATGTGTGTGAATGAGAGGAAGGACAGAGGAATGGTAAGGCTGCAGGAAGTAGAGCTGGAGAAGGGGGATGAGTTTAAATACTTGGGATCAACAGTTCAGAGTAATGGTGAGTGTGGAAGAGAGGTGAAGAAGAGAGTGCAGGTAGGGTGGACTGGGTGGAGAAGAGTGTCAGGAGTGATTTGTGACAGATGCGTACCAGTAAGAGTGAAAGGGAAGGTCTACAAGATAGTGAGACCAGCTATGTTATATGGGTTGGACACGGTGGCACTGATGAAAGACAGGACTTAGAGCTGGAGGTGGCAGAGTTAAAGATGTTAAGATTTGCATTGGGTGTGACGAGGATGGACAGGATTAGAAATGAGTATATTAGAGGATCAGCTCAGGTTGGACGGTTTGGAGCCAAGACCAGAGAGGTGAGAATGTATTGGTTCAGACATGTGCTGAGGGGGGATGCTGTGTGTATTGGAAGAAGGATGCTAAGGATATATCTGCCAGGTAAGAGGAAAAGAGGAAGGCCTAATATAATGTTTATAGATGTGGTGAGAGAGGACATGCAGGTGGTTGTGTGACAGAGCAGGATGCGGAGAGATCACGAAGAAATGGAAACAGATGATCTGCTGTGGTGACCCCTAATGGGAACAGGTGAAAGAAAAAAAAAAGAAAGATCAACATCTGGCACAACATTTTTATTTTATACATCATTGAACTGAACTGCGACTGTAAACAAACATCTTCCATTAATGCAGCACAGCACACAGTTAATTTGAAACATAATGATCCTCAAACCAACGACTCACATTTGATTCCCTTTATATGCTGCATTGAAACTGATTTCTTTAATAAGATAAGTATGAATGTAGGATTTATGAGCTTTGCAGGGGTTGTTTGAGTTGCCATGATCCATTACAATTGCACACTGTAAAGTATAATTAATTGCTGAGTTTCCACACTTTACATCATGATGCATTATGTCAAACTGTTATCAATGAATGTATTTTTGTCTATAATGTAGAATCCTATGCCATGATGAGACCTCTCAACTGTCCTATTTTCAGGCCTGATTTACCCCTCCAGGATTTCCCTGTTTCTGGAGGTAAGACTCTATTTTCTGGCTTGTTACCAGTTGACAGAGTTCTCTGAATCCCCCTCATCATATGATTTTTGAAACTGTCCAATATGCAGAAAACACCACCATGACCAACATACGTATAGCAACAATGATGTTCTTCTTATGTTTTTGTTTTTTTTTCTTTCCTTTTTATCTCTCTCATTTTCTGAAGCAAAAATAAATGACCTTGTGTGGTAGAATTTTGCAACGCAGTTAATTAAAGTATACAGATTTTACACTGTCTCTGATGATATATTTATATTTTCCGTCATTGTTGTCACTCTGTTTTTTAAACACATGTTTCTGAGTGGTATCCCATAATTCCTACTGGAAGGGGGTAGTGTTGTGTGCTATTTAGTATTCAACTGTTATGCTAATTAGATGTCCAGATTTTTAGCTGGATGTTCTTACTTTCCAATAGCCTTTTCTTCTGTTTTCAATCTCTGCAGACTGAAAAGTATGGCCACGATGGATGGAAATTTTATTTACTTACTTCACTTCCTTGCTTACTAAGTAACTCACTTGCTTATTTCAATGTGATGCCTGTGAATGACCGAGTGGGTACTTTTTATTTTGAGTGAATCCCTGACGAAAATATCTCAAGAATCAAATATAACACCCTTGTGATCAAACCACACCAGCCGTAGGTACATTCTCAATATAACCACACCCACTCATCGGTTATTTCTTAATTAATCTGTATCTTACACTAAAGGAAGACCAAGATCTTGCAACCTATTAGAATACTTCAGCCCCAAGTGTTAATAATCACTTTGCACTAGTTCAGACATATTTACTTCACATATGGTGTATACTCAAAATGATGAATTATGTTCTAGGAGTCATAATTGATAATACCCTAAAATATGATACCCATGTCAATCAAACTATCAAAATCATTAACAAAAAACTAGGCTCCCTCTATAGGATCAAAACTTTCCTCACTGCACTCAGCAGAATTTCTGTAGCTTGCTCCCACTTACTGTCTGCCCTTCTCTATGCCTCCCCACTATTTACCAACTTGAATAAAACCGCTCTTAGCAAACTTGCTAGCTGCTACAACCATATTGCTAGATTTGCTACAAGCATGACCTATAGGACACACCACTGCCTCAACTTAACTCAACTAGGGTGGATTGAATGGACTATCCTACTGCAATACACCCAACTGATTATCACCCACAAAGTTCTTAATCACCCTAATAAGACACCTGCACTAAATAAAATTATTAACCCCTGCATTATTATCTTCCTTTCCTTCATTTCCGGAATGCTGACTCTATCAGTCTGCACTGTGAGATGGGACATTTTGTAAATCATATGAGGATTTAGGGGGAGTGAAGAGTTCTAAAAATTATTATATGGCCACATCAATTTGGGTTGAATTTTACCACAGATTAATATATGGTAATGACGCTAGTTAAGGGAAATGGCATACTCACATTAAATAATGGCCTCATAGTTGAGCAGCCATATGAAAGACCATAGAATGACAGTCAATAACAAATTGTCATGTAGGGAAAATGCATTAGCTCTTGAGGATAGAGTTTTAAGACTGGTTGGCCTATTACTCAGAACAATGCATGGTAGGGAACCAGTGTTTTTAAGTAATTTGTTTAAATCTATTGTTCAGCTGATTTATTTATTTATTTTACATTTGTTCACTGGGATCATCTGACTGGATATATGTCCATTTTCAGCAGATGCCCAGAGAGAAAAGCTCCAAGTTATGTTACATTAGTAACAGATACAAACTGAAAACATAGTTTACAGTCTTTTAGAAAAATCACAAAATCGGGTTGCATGCCTTAAAAACATGGTATACAATTAAATTAGGTAACCAGCAGTTTAACACATATAGGGATTTTACCAGTTACAAACTCTTGATAAGTAAGTTTCACACAGTTTCACAAGCAACAAAGTAAGATGTTGTACAATTTAGAGACTGGTTGACATATTTAACTTGGCAAGGTATCCTTATTAGTGGGTAGGGTTAGTCAGGTTTTGAACATGGACATTGCCAGTGCCTTTGAAAGCATAGTTTGAGACTTTTTTAAACTGGGTTAGAGAGGGTTCAAGAGTGAGTTCAGCAGGAAGAGAATTCCAAATCTTGCCTACAGAGTTAGCAAATATAGAGTCCCCAGCCACATTTTTGCTTTTGGTGGATTGAACCAGCAGTTTATTGGCAGAGCGAAGTGACCTTAGGTTCCTGTAGCCAAAAAGTCTTGTGTCATAGATATATGTGGCAAGAGGCTATAACAGAGGTTTATTAACTAAGAATGCAGAATATGTTAGATCTGAAAGGCCTAGTTTGGTCAAACCATATTTACTTAGAGAAGGCAATAATGCCCAGAATAATAGCTCTGTGAGGGAAGCTGGATTTAATAAACTAGGATACATGATGAAGTATAATAGATATAGATAGTCTAAACAGATTCAGTCCATAATTAAAAGAAATTGGACTGTTCTTAGCTCTGATGTTAATGTTAGGAAAATGGTAGGAGAAAGGCCTTATTTTGTACATAAGAAAGAGAAGAATCTTAAACAACTTCTCTGTTATAAAGATTTTGGTAGAAATGAAGAGCTACATAGATTTAATAAGGGGACAGTCCCCTGCTATAACTGTATTTTTTGTAAGTTCATTAATATTGAGAATTTATACATCCCATTATACAAGCCAGTTTTATTTTAAGGCATTTGGGACATGCAGTAGTGAAAATTTAGTTTATTTGGCTAAGTATGAGAAATGTTTATGTTTTTATATTGGCAAAACCAACTGCAAATTTAAGGAGAGAATTGCCTCCCATTTACCTGATATAAGAAGAGGGCTTGAAACAAATGCACTTAGCAAGCATATTTTACATTGTGGAAATGAGCTTTTAAATTCAGGATCCTGCAGAGAGTTTGCAAAAATAAAAGGGGAGGGGACATTGTGAATGCCACAGAGAGAGCAGAATATAAATGGATACATTTTTTTAGATCTGATGTCTATCCAGGGCTTAATAAAACTAACAGTATTAAACCCATTTTAAAACTAAGACAAGCATATATCAGTTAGAATACTATATTTGTTACAAGAAGTTTTTAGGCTGAAATGTTTTAGTATACTATTAAGTTGATTATTGTTTTTAGTGAAGTTCTTTAAACTAGGTTTAGTCAATTAATTATATAAATTGCATAATTATATAATGTGTTTATGAGTTATGTTATATGATTGGCTGGTGTTGTATATTTATTCTGTGGTTGTAATGTATTGATTCATTCTTGAAAAAGAGTTTTTCAAACTCGAAAGCTTGATGTAATAAACCCTGTTTTATATGGATAGTTGTGCTTTGCCTTTTTCTATTGGATCTAATTTTGTGTTGGTTAACCAGTACGTCTAGCTGTTCTACACCTTGTTCTTGGACTTCGATTCATAGAATCACTAGATTGTTTAACTTAGATGGGCCCATCCAAGTAAATTAACTTGGCCAAAAGTTCATGTTCACCCATTGCCTTCAAAGAGTGAGATGATATTAGAGATACGTGCTGGGGTCTGGGGAGTTTTGCAGACATGTAGTGGTGAAGTGCGTATGTGACTGCATGCATGAGTATATGCACAGGAATGAATGATCTCAGTTGTGTGTGTGTGTGTGTGTGTGTGTGTGTGTGTGTGTGTGTGTGTGTGTGTCTGAGACTGTGTGCCTGCCCAGTTAATCACAGCAGGGGGATTAGCAAGTAGTGGGGCTGCCTATGTTTGTGTCCATGGGTGAATGGATGTGTATTTCCATGAGTGCAATCAAATGAGTAGGGAGGCTGTGACTGTGTTTATGTGTTTGTGTGCATGTGAATCAATGTGTGTGTGTGTGTGTGTGTGTGTGTGTGTGTGTGTGTGTGTGTGTGTGTGTGTGTGTGTGTGTGTGTTTGTAAGAATGTGTGAATGTCTGTGTGCTTTCTTGAATGTGTGAATGTATGTCTATACGAGTGCATATGTGTAAGGGGGCTGTCAATCCTCTAAACTCCCCTTGACTAACAAGCAATTACTGCAATGTTGGGATGTCATTAGATACCAGAGAAAGTTAAATATTATTTCAGTTCACTTAAAAAGTTAAGAGAACAACAGTTTTGTAGCACAAAAGACCTATGGATGGGGAGGAACACTAGATATCAGAGATACTCCTTATATAGTACCGTCAACTCACTTGAAAGGTTAATACAGCAGCAGTTTTTGAAAAATTGCCTGATTTTACTTGAAAAAAGATTTTACCCATGTGCCCTTGGCACCTAAAGCAGCTCATTAACGCTGCATTAATCATCTGTGCAAAAAGAAGACATGAAGGTTATTGTTTAAATATTACCTTAAGTCACTTGAAGAGGTAATAAAACTACAGTGAAAAAGCTATGAACCCTTCACACTTTGAACACAATCAGCTCACTGGCAGATCTTTAATCCTCTGTGGTTCCAGTAGACACCAAGGAAGCACTTTAAATTTTACCTTAAGTCACTTTAAAAAGTTAGAAATGAAACCTGGAAAAAGCTTCATACTCAGTGCCCTTGGTATAGAAAGCAGCTTACTAACAATCCATAGCTTTACTCCTCTACACTAACAGAGGAGGGCTTACATCTTGATGTATTTTCTGAGCTAGAAAAGGTAGTGGCACACTGGATTGCATTGGATAGCATTGTTGACTCACAGCAAGAGCTTCCCCAGTTCAGTTCTCTGCTGAGGTGTATTCTCTGCGGAGTCTGCATGACTTCCTTATGTTCATGTGGGTTTTCTCTGGCTGCTCCAGATTTCCTCCCACATTCCAAAGACATGCAGTAGGTGGATTGGACACTCCAAATTGGCCAGTGTGCATATGAGTGTGTGATGTAAGAACTGCTGCAGCAGGGTTAGCTGTCTGGCAGTGTAAATCTTGGCTCTAGATGATTTTCATTGTTGAAGTAACACCCCGATCCCATGTGTAAAAATGGGAAAAGGGGTTGTGGATGGATGAATGGATGGTTGGAAGAAGTAGGATGTCTGGTATTAGTGACTGACTGTGATAGTCTGTAAGCTACAAGGAATAGAGCAGGGGCAAAACTGGTTATGGTTGTGAAGGACAAGGGTATGTTGGTGGGGGGTGCCATACCTGTAAACAATTCCAGAAAAAGCTGTGAGGAACAGTAGATGACACCAAGGGAAATGATTAAATATTCATTTGAGTCACTTAAAAAGTTAATAGAGCAACAAGTCTAGATTGACAATGTAGTTTTTGAACAACTTAGCGTTACTGACTGAGAGTAATCATCTGTGATTAATGAGGGGCAAGAAAAAATATGAGGATACATTAGGGATGCTCTGCCAACTCACAGACAGTATGAATGTGTGTGTGTATGTGTGTGTGTTTTTGTATGTGTTCGTGTTTGTGTGTGTATGAGAAAGAATGCAGCATGAGGGTGCCTGTGCCACCACAATGCATGGACAGCCAGAGGTTATTATCTCAGGAAAGTGCTGATTAGTACTAGTGGTAAAAATATGCAACTTAGCCAATGAGGTCTTTCCTCACTTTAGCTAATGTGTCTTTGAATCACATTTTTCACAATTGTGGAAACAGCCTCTGTTAGCTGCAGGTACATACCAAAGGGGGCATTGTACTCAATCATACGTCTGTTGAATGCTGAATATTGTGGAACTAGATGCCACACCTTTGTTTATAAGTTATACAACATAGAATCCTTTTGTCAGTACTGTAGACATGTGATGATCAAAGGCTAGAATACCGTCTAAGTCCATGACAAATGGGTCGACTCCTAGTGGTATGCTGTCAATATGACAGTTACCACTTCCCAAAGGATGCTATTATGTATTTCTCGACATTTAGCTTTGGTCCATGGCCCTGACATAAGTTACAGGCCCATTGCATTGCTATAGTGATGAAATGCTTTGAGAGAGTCATTATCAGCCATATTCAGATATCCATACGTGATAAGATGGACCATTAACAGTTTGCATATAGACCAAATAGGTCGACAGAGGATGTAGTAAGTACAACATTGCATACAGCTCTCACAAACGTGGAGAACAAGGACTGTTGCACTCAATTGTTATTTATTGATTATATCTTGGCTTGTAATACTATGATACCAGCTAAGCTTACTAACAAGTTGTCCATCTTAAGTGTGCAATCTATTCTTTGCAACTGTGTCCTGTTTTTTTTTAGCAGGCATGCCACTGTCAGGCTGGGGAATAATATTTCCAAAACAATAATTATAAACGCAGGAACTCTACAAGACTGTGTTTTGAGTCCCATGCTGTATACGCTCTTCACTCATGACTGTGTTGATTCCCAGCATAACACAGTATTATTAAATTTATGAATATAAATGCATGAATATTTATAAAATATCACTGTTATTGGATTATTTCTGGGAGTGACCAGTCAACATACTGGAGGGAAGTGGCTGGCCTTGTGAAGTATTGCAGGATAGTAGTCTCTCTCTCAACATCATTAAAACTAAGGAGATGATTACTGATACATGGAGGAAGAGGGGACAGCACTTACCACTGTATATTGGTGAGTCTGAGGTGGAGAGTGTGTCTACATTTACATTTCTTGTTATTAACATCTCTGATAACCTCACTTGGACTTATAACATCACAAACCTGGTGGGGAAAGCCTGGCAGCATCTGTATTTTCTGAGAAGGCTGAGGAAGTTTGATATGTAAAGTACTGTCCTCAGTAACTTCTACAGAGGTACAGTTGAGAGTATCCCCTCTCACTCCATTAGAGTTTGGTTTGGGAATAGTACAGCAATGGACCATAAGACTTTACAGTGGGCGACAAAATCAGCACAAAATGTTATGGGAACAATATTCCTTGCACTGGAGGGCATCTATAAAAAAAGAGTTTTCAGAAGGGCCTATAATATTATTAAGGATATTACTCATCCACAACACAAATTATTTATGTTGTTACCATCAGGGAGACATTACAAGAGCATAGCAGCTAGAACAACAAGGCTTTTTCCCTTATGCTATTAGACTTGTAAATAAAACCCACCCATTGCCTCTCCCTCTAGCACTGTAGCTGGCTTGTGTTTGAAGGGGTGAAATTCTATTTTTATTTTTGTTTTATGTTATGTGTTATATAGTTGGAGGATTTGCAGAATAAGAATTTCATTGTACTGTGTGATATTGTCTCTAATGCATATGACGATAAAGGTGTCCTCACTTTAGCTAATGTGTCTTTGAATCACATTTTTCACAATTGTGGAAACAGCCTCTGTTAGCTGCAGGTACATACCAAAGGGGGCATTGTACTCAATCATACGTCTGTTGAATGCTGAATATTGTGGAACTAGATGAGGAACAGTAGATGACACCAAGGGAAATGATTAAATATAACATAAAGTTGAATTTAATTGAATTATTTCTGTATGTCAGCCCTTTCTGGAGAACATTAGTGTCAGTGGGTAATTCTATGGCTGCTCCTAATTTACAGTTGTCTGCAAATTTGGTCAGTCAGAGTTCCTTGACATTAATCTTTACTTCAGAGAAGTAAAAACCAAAAAAGGTGCAGTCCCAGGACCAATACCTGAGTGACTCCACTTGTGACTGGCCCCTTTGTTGAGGTGGACACCCCGGTTCTAACTTCATGGTGCCTGTCTACGAGCCAATTGGCTAGCCACTGGGTGACATAAAGATTTATACCTAACCTCTTAAGTATATCAACAATGCCTTAGTGGAGTATTGTGTCAGTCAGGTCAAGTTAGGCAATGTAAACAATTTTGTCCTCATCCATTGCTTTGGTGACCTTCTCAAAGAGGTCCATTTGGTTGGGTAGGCATAACCAGCCCTTGAAGAAACCAAATTGGCCTGGGTCCAGTGTCTGGAGGTTTTCTATGTCATTATTGATCATTTCCATGAGAATTCATTCTATGGCTTTGCATATGAGGTTAGTGAGACTTATGAGTCTACAGTTTCCAGGAGCTTTTGATTGCCCAACTTTGTGGAGAGAGGTGACTGTTGTTATCCTCCACTTGTGAGGCATGAAGCCTGTTTGAAGACTATGGTTAAACAGTAATTTCACTTTGTGCAGAGAGATGACTGTTGTTATCCTCCGCTTGTGAGACATGAAGCCTGTTTGAACACTATGGTTAAATAGTAATTTCAGAGGGCCTGAAAGGTCCTGTTTAATGCCATTTAGAAGGCATCCTGGGACATTGTCTGGGCCCAAAAATGTAGTGTTCCTAATCTTAGAGAGAGTATTAGGGACCTGTTCCCTAATGCTAATAGGGGGAGTATATATTTGATGGTATTTCCTGAGGGAAGTTTAAGGAGGAGAGATTAAAGCAGAATTGAATTTTTCAACCAACAGATTTGGACAGTTGGATGGGGAAGAGAAAATTTGTCTATGGTTTGGTACCTATGTCTCTAATGGACACAGGCAGCCTAAAAATGGTTCATCTCCCAGGCCACTGTTTGTAAATGTTTTATCTCCCAAGCCCCCTGCTTACACTTGTCAAAGGTACAAGAACTTGTCAGAGATTTTTAGTGCATGGCTAGACTTAAACATGCCCTAGTGGTCATTAGCCTAGTACACACTTATGAATCTATAAGAAAGTTGTCAGGTTTTTTGAGAGTAGTGCTCTTTTTGAGAATGTCCATGTTATTGATGAAGATATTGAACAATAGTGGTCTAAGGATGGCTCCCTGGGGGCCCCTGTAGTGTTCGTTATAAATGAGGGTTAGATGTATTTCTATTTAACAGATTTGAGTATTGAGACAGGAAACGTTGAAACCAGTTTACTGTAAAACACCTGAGGTTAAGGTGAGTGAGCCTCTTGAGTAGAATTTGATGAGATACAGTACCAAATGCTTTAGTGATATCTGCGCATGTTGCAGGAGTAAGGGTATTTGATTTATATAGATTCATATTGTGTTTGATAAATAGGACATAATAGATTCATATCTCTAAATATCCTTCACCTCTGGAACAAACTTCCAGTACATGTCAAACAGAGTTGTACCTTTGCCACCTTCAAGGTAAACCTAGATAATTGGATGGGCAGAGTCAAATTCTTTCCTGGTCTATCCTTTCTTGCCCTCATTGAGGCTAGAGGGAAATTGTGAATAGGATTTTTTGGCTAAGCTTGAAATGGTCTGCAGACCAATTGCTTAGTCCTTACCTATGAACCTATAAATGTAGGAAGAAAATGCTGAATCAGTGAAATATCCAGTCCAAAAGCCTGAGTTACAGATATCAGATAATTTTTAGTAGGGTAACCTAGTAGTTGTTACACACTTTTCAAAGAACTTAGATACGGAGGATAGAATTGCTATTGATCTGTAGCTGGAAATACTGCTGTCTTTTGTACATGGAAATAATGTAGGATTGCTTCAATATGGCTGGAAAATATTGATGCTCATCATAATGATCACTACTACAGTAGTCAAAGTTATATGGGTAATATCCTGCATTGCATATAACAGCTATCTTCCAAACCTGCAGGGCACATTCCACACACCCCAACCATTAGTCATCTTGGGCTGAGCTGACAAAAGAGAGGTAAGATTGCCAAGCAGTTCACAGTTCTCATGCCAACTGAGAGAAAGAGCTTGAGCCCTGAAAGGACATTTCTAGGAAAATAAAAAAATATATGTCCACCCCCTAACATAAAAATAACACCGAAAAATAAGGATGGATGGAGCAAGTGGCTACTGTAGCAGTGATCATTCATACATGTACTGTTATGGTAAGTTTGCTTACACATTTTTACTATGTTCTTTATAGGAGTTAAGTTTTTTGCAGGGGGTGCAAGCCACCCCCTCAGCATCCCCTACACCCCCAAACTTAAAATAAAAACTATTCTGAGGTTGCACAACACTAGAGAAAAAAGAAAATTCAAGTCTAGGTGAAACTTGTTTTGATTTCTTTCCTTCAGTGATACAGAACTCAATGAAAGTGCTGTTGTTGGATTTATAGGAGTACCCTGAATAGAGGGCTGTATTTCTTAGATGGTATGATGGGTAGAAGATGCGCTTGCCAAAACGAACTATACCACACATTTTCATGTTTAGTTTGAGACCACTGTCCTTTCAGTAAATCTTAACATATTCTAACCCATGATGAAGCACTTGTTAGTCAGTGGGTGAAACAGCAACAACATCCAATTTACAATCATCTGCAAATATTGATAAGCATAAGCCAGAAGTGGTGGCCTGAAGGTCTGATAAGGAGATGTCAAGTAAAAAAGAGCTCAACACTGAGCCCTGTAGTATACTTTTGGTAACTTTTTTGCTTTCAGAAGTGGCACCTAAGACTCTAACCACATGGGTTCTTTCAGTCAACCAATTAGTTATCCATTGCAAAGCATATGGATTCATATTCAGATTTATAACTTTGTTATTAATGTCCTCATGAGAAATAGTGTCAAATGCCTTGGTAAGGTCCAGATATGCTGTAAACATTGCCAATTGCTTTTGTGACTTTTTAAAAGAAATTAACAAGGTTAATGGGGTATGACCTGCATTTTACAAAGCTGACTTGATGAGGGTCCAAGGCTGAGAGATTTTCAATGTCCAGGTTAATAAGGTCTGAGATAATACGTCCTGTAGATTTACATATGAGGTTAGTTAGACTAATGGGTCTGTGTTTACCAGGGTCTATGATTAGACCACACTTATGTGATGACATTACAGCAGCTGTTTCCCATGTGTCAGGATTGTAACCAATGCAGACGCTTAGATTAAGGAAGTTAAGTAGGGGTTCAACTAGGCCATATTTGGTACTTTTAATCATGTGACAGGCTATGTTATCAAGGGACATAGACTAGGTGTTCTTAGCTTTTTGTGAGGGCTGAAAGGACTTGAGTTTATCATTCCCAATGCTGTCTGCAGAACACTCTTAGCCAAGGCAACTACTTTAGCCTTATAAACAGCAACAATCTGATTATCAGCTGTACGACGAACTTCTCTTTCTTTTACTTGTGAACTTCACTACTAGATAAAATATCTGGTGACAAAATATTATGTCTGGCAAGACATCTCTTTTATTTTATTTATTTATTTAACATTTGTTTATCAGGAAACTCCAACTGGGACAGAGCCCATTTTCAGCGGAGGCCTGGGGAGAAATGATCCAGATGCATGTCTTTAGAAAGTGGGTGGAAACCGGAGCACCCGGATGAAACCCGTGCAAACACAGGAAGGACATGTTGACTCTGCACAGAAGGCACCCCAGCTGAGAATTGAACTGGAGAACTTTTTGCTGTGAGCTAACAATGCTAGCTGTTGCAGCACTGCACTGCCTTGGACATACCCTGGACTACTCCTGTTTCTGTCAAAGATAATAGCCAAATAAACATTGCTAAAAGCAGAAATTCCCACAGGACTTACTGTATACACTAACAGAAATTAACTGTATATATATATATATATATATATATATATATATCTATCTATATATATATATATATATATATATATATATATATATATATGCACACACACACACACACACACAGACACACACACACACACACACACACACACACACACACACACACACACACACACACATATTGAAATATAGTAGAAGGGAGTCACCAAATTGGGCTAATCTAAGCAGTAAGCCA